>NW_012152645.1:3804-4446 GCF_000956105.1 Propithecus coquereli | reverse complement strand
ATAAATTATTGATTGATAATTGGTTGATTTTTATGTACTTTTCAGTTACATAAAACTTCAAATTAAGAGATGATATGAAAATTCCCTTGGTACTACTTGTCTTTCCACTTCAGGCTGACTTGGGCATCCCAAATTTGTGCTCTCAGATAATTCTGTACACTCTCTTTTATGGAATTATAACCATTCACACTCTTGTTTGACTCTCCAGCTCAGATTAACTTTTCTTAGGCTGGAGCTTATTGTTCACCACCATTTGACCTGGCACTGAATGCATGACTGGTTTCATCAAAACAATCATTCAACACATGTTTATTGACTACTTATCAATATTTGTCAGACTCAATGAAGAAATGAATGAATAAATGAAATTTGCTATAAAAAATAGTGATGCTTAAAAAGAAACATTAATCAGCAAGAGAAAGGCATTAGATACCAGAGAGCTAATTACTTCCCCCACTGGATAGAACAGCTGTTAACAGCATAGACTAGAAAATGAAGAAAACTGTAAAATACAAAACAATTTAAGCTAGAAAAACATAGCATACTCATATATAAAGAATGTAATATACTTTTAGATATCAATTATTTCTTCCTTGCCTTTGACATCCATTTGGAAAGATATCATAAATAAGTGGTTCACAG
>NW_012152645.1:559-1806 GCF_000956105.1 Propithecus coquereli | reverse complement strand
CGGCCTTGGATTTTTTAAGTAATTTTTGGTTTTGTTTTTATTACTAAAGTAAAAGGTTTTTTTTCTCATTTCTTTGGGAGATTGTTTCACATCAAAATTGCTTTTTTCTGCTTATATTCGTTTTTTTGTTTAAAATTTTCACCTATTTTTATCTTTAATTCCATTCTCTATTGGCATAAAAAAGAATTTTTCTTCTTTGTCAAAGCATTAGTTTCACAAGTTTCTTTTAGAATTTTTCCTTTGTTATGTGGTGCTTCTGTATTCTCAGATGTGTACCCTTTTGCTCCTTGTGTTTGCTTGTATTACTATTCACAGACACTTGTCTAAATGACCTAGGGCAAATAGTGACATATATGCTTCTTGAAAGTCTTCTCAGATGTCAGCTTTTCTTAATCTCATGCATTTCAGCTTTTCTACTCTCATCAATGAATTATTTGTTTTGACCAGTGGTGACCAAGTGGTAGCTTAGGGGGCTTGGTCTCCCTTTCCCTTCATCTTTGTTAGCACCTTTTCAGCTCTTTGATGTGAGGAGCTGAGGTTTTCTGAATCTGAAAGTCAATGGAAACTCAACTGCTGCAAAAGTCCCCTTCTTTCCCCCTGACGTCCCAGTCATATAAAAAGATTGTTTTCCATAAGACCCACCTGTGTAGAAATTTCAGCCTGTTTCTGCACTCATCGGTAAGTGGTCTCACCTGATTAATTGTGCTTATTTTTCTTCCTCATTAAGCTTCCATTAGAAATTCAATGGATTGAGTACTTTTTCATCTTATTGATCCTCACAGATATGATATCTACTTAAAGTAGGAAGTTACCTTGATTTTTGATATACTCACTTGATAGAAAACTTCAGGTTTTCAGCTTCAGAATCCTATATAATTTGTCCTGTATATTTGAATTATATCTGAAGATGTCTTTCTTAGCTCTCCTACTTGTAAATGTCCTCTGGCTATCATCTGTGTCTGTTTCATCTTTAATTCCTTATTTGAATTCCTAACATACAGTTTGTAAAAAGTAGGTCTCTAATAAACAATAAAAATAAGGAATCATAAATACCTGTACTTGTCTAGGTCATTATTTTGTAGCTACTATCTATACCTATTCTAAAACTATTCGTAATTCCTAAATGCAAAAGGATATCATTTGTCTAATATAGTTTTGTATCTCCTGCCTTTTTCTGTGGAGATTAATTTATATTATAAAATTTGGATTTGGAGAAACCTGATTACAAAGGCAGTGAATATGAGGGT
>NW_012152645.1:0-509 GCF_000956105.1 Propithecus coquereli | reverse complement strand
TTTTTTTTTGCAAATAATGATGTAAAGATATCGTATGATATATGGATTACAAATTCTATTAACACTGCATGGCAACTTGTAAATATAGTTGTGATTCAGTGGACTTTAAAAATTCTAGATTAAATATCAAACATTTGGTGAATCTAAAAGGACACACACTTGAAAGGATTTTAAACAATAAACTTACCCCCAGAAAACTAAAATCAAATATCAAATGTGACTTGAAACATTTTGGACATATGATTAGCTAAAAGCATCCGTTCAAGTTTTACCAAGATTAAGACCATATTAGGGAAAATGAGAAGAGAAAAATGAAAGATGAAAAAACCTTTTCTTTCACATGGTTATTGTGTAAAATTAAAGTCATGCCTCATACTTGGCTCTATAATTGTAAGATTTACATTTAAAAGTTATAAAAATTTGAATACTCATGTTTTTCTCCTTTATCATTTGTACCCAATCGTATTTGTTACAGAGGCTAGCGATGGATTTACCGTGACTGCCTTTTT
>NW_012152644.1:14439-14898 GCF_000956105.1 Propithecus coquereli | reverse complement strand
ATTATAGGAGTTCAAACCAAGAAAACAAGAAATTGTATTTTATGTTCAAACAAAACAGTTTATATTTTAAATGTTAGTAATAATTCCAGTTGTCATTTAAGTTGTACAAGAAGTCATTAACTTAATAAGAAAATTTGAACAGAAAAACATACCCCTTTTAACTCAGCAGTATCCCAATAAACTTAATTCACTAAACATTAGCTGCTGTAATTTATAAGAGCACTTATCAAGATGAATCACTTCTAGATGTAATTATCCTCATTTATTGAAAGTTATGAAAAAAATGTGAAGTAAACTTTCTTTAACTGAAGGAAATGTGCTGGAGTGAATTAAATCCTCGGTATAACCACAAAAATATGAATACATTCATTACTATATTCAATCATTTTAATGCTATAACATTTACTATTTTCTAATTTATTTGAATTATCTATATTGTTTTGTACATTTTATTTCACC
>NW_012152644.1:2489-2819 GCF_000956105.1 Propithecus coquereli | reverse complement strand
AAATATCTTTAATACTAAGTATATTGTTGGAAATATGAACACATTTGGATTTACATTAAGTGATATGTTTATAATAATAATGGAGCCTAAAAGTCTAACTATAACACAGACACACACACAAACACAAACCAAAGTCTTCTGTTTTACCAAATAAACAAGGAAAATTACTATCATCGTCTTTACTCTGTTCCTTCTGAAATCAGTCAGTAGCAAAATCACTTATATTTTTGACATCTTTTTCTGAACCTTCCCTTACCTTCTTGTTCTATACAAGATCTGGTTATCCCCAGAGGACCGCTTTCTCTGCTATGCTCTCAAGTGATCATGTTT
>NW_012152644.1:0-744 GCF_000956105.1 Propithecus coquereli | reverse complement strand
TCATTTCTTTAGTCAACCACCACCTGTTTTAGGTAAGTACCAAAGAAACATCGTTCCTGTGCCATTAAACATAGGGGGAATAGGCGGATTTATAACCATTGTTTAAATTTCAATTCCCTCCTTTTAAAATTTACTTTAAGAAACCACATGTTCCATGAATCAAATCTGTCAGCATCATCAGCTGTCCTGTATTGATTGAATTGACTTCAGACTTTTCTCATTTTAAGAATCATACAATTAGAAAAGTATCTTCAATGTCTTGAATATTGTTGCAGTATTCTATTTAACAATGGTACTCATTGAAGGTCGAATATTCGGCTTGATGACTTCAGCAATACTTAAATTAGATACCCATCAGGCAAGATTGGAGATAAACACGAGGACACCCTTCATGAATTAAATTAAAAGAAAACATAAATATCTTTAATACTAAGTATATCGTTGGAAATATGAACACATTTGGATTTACATTAAGTGATATGTTTATAATAATAATGGAGCTAAAAGTCTAACTATAACACAGACACACACACAAACACAAACCAAAGTCTTCTGTTTTACCAAATAAACAAGGAAAATTACTATCATGGTCTTTACTCTGTTCCTTCTGAAATCAGTCAGTAGCAAAATCACTTATATTTTTGACATATTTTTCTGAACCTTCCCTTACCTTCTTGTTCTATACAAGATCTGGTTATCCCCAGAGGACCGCTTTCTCTGCTATGCTCTCAAGTGATCATGTTT
>NW_012152643.1:13763-14080 GCF_000956105.1 Propithecus coquereli | reverse complement strand
TTGTATAAATTGTGAAATTAAGGTATCACTGATTTTTTTCATGTTAGAAAAAACAGGTGTAGCAGAGAACATTAAACATGGAGGGATGCTAATGTATTTGATTTAAAATGTAATTCTAAAATTTACTGTAAATATTTTAGATTTGTCCATGTAATTGTTTCTTCTGAAATTTACCCCTGTAAATTGTTCAGGTGGTTATTATCCTCAATTGATTTTTTTGTCAGAGTTTATGTTTAACCTCTAGAGAACTGAGATTGTTTTTATTTAATTTGTTTTATTGGGCATCCATCATAGAATCAATCAAATAGGTATCTTAA
>NW_012152643.1:1830-2918 GCF_000956105.1 Propithecus coquereli | reverse complement strand
ATTTTGGCATCTGTTCGTGCCAAATTAGAATTTTATCAAGGCCAAAATTATTCATGAGTCATGACCATCACACTTAGGATTGGGTAATTTAAAGCCGCTTCACATATACAGATTAGGCAAATAATGATGTCATAAATGTTAATCCAAGATTTTTTCCCCTTTTTAACATTGGTAGCAGTGAGGACTACTCTTTTGGAGCCCAGTTCTGTTTTACTTTAGAAAAATACACCTTCGTGTCATGTCCACGTGAGCACAGCATAGTTATTACATTACTGTAGTATACACACAGTGACACATAACTCAGTGAATTAAAGATAAAAATATTTAAAATGAGTGTCACTTTTTTGTGCTGTGCTTGTTTGAGGTCACATGAATCCAGTTTTTTTTTAAAAAAAAAAAACCTCATCTTTCAGCTTCCTTTACTGCTAGTGTTGCACTAGCAGTTCTTGGCAACTATCCTGTAAGTGAAAATCTAGTAGGGATTTATGGGAAAACTTCTCCTTTCTTGCTAAAGCACTGCCTTTCTTCTTGTTCCCTTATTTTCTTTTCTGAAAATCGAAAAATGATTTATAATTTTAAAAGTTTACTTTTGCTTATCAAAAGGACACTTTCAGCCTTATGTGAAAGACTTTATAAGACATTAATAAGACTTTTACAATTAATAACATAAGCCCGTGACTATGGAGTGACTTTGTAAATTTGTACTATCGTGTCCTTAATCTTTTGAACCTTAGAGTTAACTTGTATTTTTATATAATCTTTTATTTTTATAATCCAACATTTTTTTGCTTGGCTGATGGGTTCCTTTAAAATGTTACAATTATATTTTATACATGCTTTAATAAGCCTTATTCAATAGGCATATTTCAAATAAATAAAAGTTCTGTCTATTGGTAAGGCTATACCTTTTGTCCCTTCCAGCTGTTAAAAGTGTTAATAGCCTGGGAATGACCCTTGACCATCTCTGATTATTTGGAAAATGGTAACTGGAGAGAACAGAGAAAGAGACTTCTCATAGGATTTAGAGAAAGTTGGATGAGAAGTCTCAGAACTGATAGGAAAAAAGTGCAAACAAGAAAATATTTTAA
>NW_012152643.1:0-394 GCF_000956105.1 Propithecus coquereli | reverse complement strand
CTCCCACCTGCCCGACACCTGATGAATGCCACTACTGTACGTGCACATAAGTGTTGATCAGTTAATACCAATTTGATGGTGAGTACATGTGGTGCTTGTTTTTCCATTGTTATGATACTTCACTTAGAAGAATGGAATCCAGCTCCATCCAGGATAATACAATAGGTAGTTCATCATTTTTTATGGTTGAGTTGTACTCCATTGTATACATATAGCACATATTATTATATATCAGCACTGTTTTTTTGTGGCTGAGTAGAACTCCATGGTATACATATACCACATTTTGCTAATCACTCATGTATCGATGAGCACTTGGGTTGTTTCCACATCTTTGCAGTTATGAATTGTGTTGCTATAAACATTCGAGTGCAGATGTCTTTTTTACAGAATG
>NW_012152642.1:18269-19085 GCF_000956105.1 Propithecus coquereli | reverse complement strand
AGGATCACTTGAGGCCGAGAGTTTGAGGTTGTAGTGAGCTACTATTGCACTCTAGCTCGGGCAATAGAGAGACCCTCTCTCAAAAAAAAAAAAAAGAAAGAAAAAGAAAAAAGAAAAAGAAAAAGAAAAAAAGTGAGAAAGTTAAAATTAATTGAATATTATTTACTACATTCCTGGCATGGCACTAAGTACATTCATACACTAATTCATGTACCCTGAGAATAATTTTTCTGAGTACATAGTATTATCCTCATTTTGTTGATGAAGAAACTGAGATCTGGAGAGGTTACAGAACTTTCTAAATGTCATAGTGCTTAGTAAATAAGAACATAAGCACCATGAAGGCAGGAAGTTTGTTTTGTTGACCCTTTATTCCTACTGCCTAGGACAATGCCTGACATGTAAGAGGCTTCCAGTAAACATATATTGAAGTAGCTGAGTCCAAATCCCAGGACAGAGTTACTAGAACATATGTCAATTAATGGTTTCAGTTTAAGGCAGTTTGATTGTTTATTTCTTTTGTAAAGAAATGAGAGCTACTGCATCTACTTCTTATGTTGGTACAGAAAGTGGGAAAATGATATACGATGTAGACTTTTAGAAGCCATTTTGATATAATTAAAAAATGTTTAAGAAGTATAAATATTCTCTATATATCAATATTTTATATGTATCTTTCACAACTGTAGACTGAATCCTTTAAAGCGTTCAGGAAAGTTCAAATTTGGGAGAACTGACATCTTTATTATGTTGAGTGATTGAATCTATGAACATATGTATCTTAGCTTTTTTTAGTATTGTGTATTTGTTGATGCT
>NW_012152642.1:6102-6499 GCF_000956105.1 Propithecus coquereli | reverse complement strand
GAAATTATGCCCCTGAATCCCAGATTTAGTAAAAATCATTAATTTATGAATCAAAGAAGCCCAGCAAATTCTGAACAGGATAAATACAAAGAAAACCACAACTAGGCATATCATAGTAAAACTATGAACAACCACCGATTAAAAAAAAAACAAACTTGAAAGTAACTATCAAAAAAGGACACATGACATACAGCATAACAATGTAGCGATGACAGCTGACTTCTCATTAGAAACAATGAAGGCCAGAAGGCAATGAAATGACAACTTAAACTGGGGAGGAGGGTGGTGGTGGGGTGTTGAGGGGGTGGGGAGGAAGCCTCAACAAACTCATCAACTCAAGAATACTATTTTAAACCAGGAAAGTGCTTTTCAAAAATTAAGATATAATAAAGACATT
>NW_012152642.1:0-389 GCF_000956105.1 Propithecus coquereli | reverse complement strand
CCTCTTGAAGATATCTATTTGTAGCAGTAATGTAGTAGAAAGCACACTGGACTTGTAAACATAACCCCTGGGTGAGACATCTACTTCTAATACTTTCTGGCTTTATGATTATGTTCAAATCACTTTGCTAAGCCTCTGTTTCTTCATGTATAAAATTGAGATAATAGTACCATTTCGCATCATTGTTCTTGAGGTCTCTGGAATTATATATACATATATATGTGTATTTTATACATTCTAAAGCACAATCCAAATAGAAATATTGTCAGTTTCAGATATATGGGACTCTTGTGTTAATTCTCTAGATACATTATCTCTAAGAGCTTGTATCTTTAGTTAATATTATTATTTGTATATAAATGACTATGTCTGTATATGTACATGTCTGA
>NW_012152641.1:434953-435303 GCF_000956105.1 Propithecus coquereli | reverse complement strand
TTTTTGATAGAAGTCAATCTCACTGGGGTTAGGTGATATCTCATTGTGGTTTTGATTTGCATTTCTCTAATGATTAGAGATGTTGAGGATTTTTTATATGTTTACTGGCCATTATTCTGTGTTCTTTTGAAAAGTTTCTGTTCATTTCCTTTGCTCATTTATTGTTTGATTTTTTTCTTGTTGATTTTTTTAAGTTCTAGATAGATTGTCATTATCAGCTGTTTATTGGATGTGTAGAAAAGACCTCGTATAGCCAAAGCAATCTTAAGGAAAAAGAACAAACTGGGACGTATCAGTCCACCAGACTTCAAGCTGTACTACAAGGCTATAAAAACTAAAACAGCATGGTA
>NW_012152641.1:432375-432691 GCF_000956105.1 Propithecus coquereli | reverse complement strand
CAGAACCCTATAACTCTTAACTACTTGAGTTTTTGAATTGTTTCCAGGAAACAGTGGAATTTTTCGAAGATAAAAGAGTTATGATTCTGAAGGTCTCTGCTGCAGGTTTCCCAATAACAAGACTCACCATCCCTCACTAACTTGTCTACGTTAATTTCAACATAACCTGCCCCAATGCACATAGGCCCTCGTTAACTTCCACATTTCTTAACCCCTTCTAAAAGCCCCTACTCTCTGTTAGTTGGAGAGACAGTTTTGAGGCTCTCCCTTCTGTCTCCTACCTGACATCATTCATATTAAAAAATTCCTTTCTTCC
>NW_012152641.1:429990-430690 GCF_000956105.1 Propithecus coquereli | reverse complement strand
GCTTATTATTGATTGAACTCACTATTTTTGCTTATTATTCAATGAATCCACTATATCCTCTTCATTCCAAAGTCATAAATAATCAAAAAGAATGTTTACAAGTTCTAATGTTTTCTACATTTATAGGAAACAAATTTTTTAGATAATAAACAGCTCAATTTGTCTGAGGTGGAAGTTACCATGGTAACTTTTGTAATAGTTACAAGTAAAAGAACATTATCTCAGCAATCAAGGATTGATTACTTATTTTGAGACACACAGGAAAAGGCAAACAATAGGTCCTAAGCTGTTTCCTTTCTCTGTGTTTTTAGCATTGCCATTCTTACACTAGATAATGGCAGTATTCTGTTCCCTCTCAATAATTACTGTACTGATTGCTATAATGTTTCTCATAGTTCAATGCAAGTAAAATTTTGAGAATATTAAATAAATAGTGCAGTCTCCATCTCATCCTTACCCTTACCCAGAAACTGAAGCCATTCCATATAGAGAAGAGGAGAGATTGAATATCATTTTAGGAAGAAAAAAATATAATTTAAGGATCCGGGCATGGTGGCGTACACTGGTAGCCCCAGCTAGTTGGCAAGCTGAAGTGAAGTGGGATAGTGTATTGAGCCCAGGAGTTTGTGGCTTCAGTCTGTTATGATTGTGCCTGTAAATAGCACTTCATCCTGGGAAACATAGCAAGATCTCATCTGTA
>NW_012152641.1:427861-428300 GCF_000956105.1 Propithecus coquereli | reverse complement strand
CTATTTTTTTTAGTTTTATCTCTAGAAGTGTGATTTTTGAGTTTTCAAAAAATATATTCTGTGTTTCTACCTTATATACCCAACATTTTGCTTCTGCACACATGGAATGTAATCATGATAACCATTTTAATATTCTTATTTATGAATTCTATCATCTGTGTGGTTCATTTTCAGATCAATGTTAATGTGAGTTATATTTCCTTTCTTCTCTACCTACCAGGTATTGTGAATTTTACTTTATTGGACATTATAGAGAATTTTTTCTGGAATATAATCAAGTTACCTGAAAACATTTTGAGCCTTTTGATCTATTGTTTAAACTCTGTTAGGTGAGACCAAAACTACATTTGTTCTAGGGTTATAGGATTAAATTCCCCCCACCCAGTATTTAGGCAAGACAATTCTTAGCACTATAATCAGTGTCCATTGATTTGTGAAT
>NW_012152641.1:427182-427811 GCF_000956105.1 Propithecus coquereli | reverse complement strand
CATTCTAGTCAGATGTCTTTTTCATAGACTGTCTTTTTTTCCTCTGGGTAGAAGCCCATTAATGGGATTATTGGATCAAATGGTAGTTCTACTTATAGCTTTTTGAGGTATCTCCATATTGCTTTCCACAGAGGTTGTACTAGTTTGCAGTCCCACCAGCAGTGTATGAGTGTTCCTCTTTCTCCGCATCCACACCAACATTTGTTGTTTTGGAACCTTTTTTTAAAAGCCATTCTCACTGACGTTAAGTGATATCTCATTGTGGTTTTCATTTGCATTTCCCTTATGATTAGAGATGTTGAACATTTTTTCATATGCTTGTTGGCCATTAGTCTGTCTTCTTTTGAAAGTTTCTATTCATGTCCTTTACTCATTTTTTAATAGTGTTATTTGATTCTTTTCTTGCTGATTTTCGTGAGTTCTATATAGATTCTAGTTATCACTCCTTTATTGGATGTGTAGCATGAGAATATTTTCTCCCATCCTGTAGGATGTCCGTTTGCTGTTGCCATAGTTTCCAGTGGAATAGAACTGAGAACACAGATATAAAACCATCCTCATATAGCCATCTAGTCTTTGACAAAGCAGACAAAAACACACACTAGGGAAAAGAATCCCTATTCAATAAA
>NW_012152641.1:424938-425907 GCF_000956105.1 Propithecus coquereli | reverse complement strand
CATTTGTTCTAGGGTTATAGGATTAAATTCCCCCCACCCAGTATTTAGGCAAGACAATTCTTAGCACTATAATCAGTGTCCATTGATTTGTGAATTTTTCACTCCAGCAATCAGGTACAGAAAATTTTCACAGCCCTTGTGAACTATAGACACTCTTTCCTCTATTCCTTCTGGAGCTTTATGTTTTTCATAATGTTTATTTCCTCACATATATTCTTAGTACTCAACTGAATATTTTATTGGGACCCTCTGCAGATTTTTAGACTCCTCATTTCGTGTAGTGCTCTTTTCTTGTTCTTGTGCCTTACAAACTATAGATTCCTTAGGATTGCTCAGACTCTGAACTTTTTGCTCAACTCAGTGGGTATGGTTGGCTCTACCTGGGCTTTCCTTCCCTATATTTTGGTCTTGAAACTTTCTCCAGGCAGGAAAATAGAGCAGCTTTACAACTTACATCATTTATTTCTTGTTTCTCAGGGATCACTAGTTTCATTGCCTGATCACTAGTTTCATTCACTAGTTTCATTTTGAGTGCTGTTATTTCATATATTTTGACTATTTATTTTTTGGTTATTTTAGGCCAGAGGGTAATCTGGTTACTGTCTGATATGGTTTGGATGTTTGGCCCCTCGAAATCTCATGTTGAAGTTTGATCCCCATTGTGGGAGGTAGGGCGTGGTGGGAGGTGTTTTGGTCATGGGAGCAGATTCCTCGTGAGTGGCTTGGTGCCCTTCTCAGGGTAATGAGTGAGTTCTCTATTTATTAGTTCACAGGAGAGAGCTTGCTATTTAAAGGAGCCTGGCACCACCTCTTCTCTCTCTTGCTCCTTCTCTTGCTATGGGACATGCCTGCTACCTCTTTCCCTTCCACCTTATTTGGAAGCTCCCTAAAAGCTTCACCAGAAGTAGATGCCAGTGCCAGGCTGCAGAACCATGAGTCAAATAAAGATTTTTCTTTATAAATTACCCA
>NW_012152641.1:415723-419522 GCF_000956105.1 Propithecus coquereli | reverse complement strand
TTATCTCTTTCATTTCTAAAAGCTTACATTTATCTCAAATATTTATTATATTCTCTATCAGCATCTGTTTTGGAGGTTAGTATTTGACCCAACCTTAGATTGCAAATTGGTACATCCTCTCATTACTTCATATTGTGTTTTACAATAAACAAAGCTTTTACCATGTCTGATTTAAATCAAGCATTTCATGATTTCCAACATTTCACAGTGAATCTTGAGCCACAAGAACTTGCCAATATAATTGTTTTGTTCTTACAATCCTTACACTTGGCATGTAGTTTCAAAATTACCTTAATTCTGTTAATTATTTATTGCAGAGAAAGACTGTTCTTTCATCTTGATTTGTTAAAAATTAACAGAGCAGAGGACAATAACATTAAATAGCCACCCATGTGCACATAACAATGTAGAAGTCACCAAAATGATTCTTTTTTTGTCAAAATTTCTGATTTTATGGAGACTCTCAGCCAAGAATGAGAGACTATGAATGCAGGTGAAGTTCTATATCAAGGACAAAAGCTTTCTATTTTTCATACCTTAAGATATACGGTTGAAAGTAGTGAGGCAAATCTCCCTGCTGGTTGAGAACAGTAGAAAATAATGCAGTAGCATTAAAGATGCAGAAATATCAAAACCATTGCTATGAGGGTCTATGAGTACAGAATTAACTTTATACATCAGTATAACAGCTTATTGGTGTGATTTTAAGCACTGAAAAACATTGCTTTCCAAAAATATCAGTCTTCTGCTCATTCTTGTAATCACCAAAAAGAGTGTGGATCAAAACATAAGGCATAATGCTTTTTCAAATTTAGATATAAATTAAAGGCGCTGTAATCTCTATACTTGCTTATTTCCCTCAATTATTTATGTTACTCTGTTGTCATTAACATACTGTTTACCCACTATTCTTGACTCTTCTCTCATGTCACCTTGCTTTTCTCTACCCACAAATTCACAGACATATTCATACCTATAGACAGATATTTCCCAAAGTAAACAAAGATATATAGCTTTTTACAAAGAGCAGACATTATCATGTGTGTCCCATAGCTTTTACAAGAAAAGCCATTTTTTCTATGACTGGATTGCTTCTCAGTTCATTGTTAATAATCTATCACGTTCTGTGTCTCTGACGAAATGTAATGTCTTTTCTCTGATAAGATACATTGGCTAAAATGGTTTATGATTCACAGATGGTTAAGTTAGAAACAGATGATACAGATTTATTGCTCTCTCAGAAAAAATAAAACAATAGTTTTGGAGACTGTAAAAGGTGGAAGAAATTGTCCCAAAACACTACATCTTCTTTGTTCTTCCATTATGCCAAAATAAATTTAGGAATTGGTCATATTTAACACCATTAGAGTCATAGTATTTTATAGAATTATTGGTTTTATTACGGGGACTTTACATGTAAAAATCTTGAGCTTTTACTAAGTAACCCCCTGAAATTTTTTTGGTGAATGGTTTGGCTAAAATAATCTTATTATATACAGAGTTGTCCTAAGATTTCTTATTTATGTTTGTGCCACAATGTCACCCCTATGTTCTTTATTTCACCTAGTGCATTTTTTCCCACATTTCCTCTGTTAATGTGAAACGCAGATTCTACTCTGAAGCATTATTCTGTCTTTGATCTTATCATGATACTGCCATGGTCATCTGCTCTTCTCTGATCATGCGATGATTTTTCATTTCTCCATGGCAGAGTTTCTCAACTTTGGCACCATTAGTATTTTGGATTGGATAATTCTTTGCTTGGGGTGGGGAAGGGGTAGTTCTCCTGTGCATCATAAAATGCAGATGTTCAGCAGAATCTCTGGGTTTTACTCACTAAATACAAGCAGCTCTTCACCCATACCATCCCAATCACAAAAGTCAAATTTATCTCAAGATATTGCCAAATGTCACCCTGGGGAGAAAAATTGCCCCCGGTTGAAAATCCCTGCTCTATGGTGGTGTTGGTTTTTCTATCCTATGGAAAAGCGGCATTTTATCTTTTAGTTGAGTTTCTTCCCTCAGTTTTTCTAACCCATGTACACTGATTCCTCAAAACATTCAGGTATTAGCAAGGATATGTCCTCTTAAGATGACAACTATTCAAGAGTGAGGTTAACACACCCATGAAGGTCAAAATGAATAATTCTTCCTCAAGTGCCCGGATTTTTTTTTCTAGGAACTAGAAACATCATTAATATTTTACTTTCATTAAACAGTAAGAGTAGTCAAAACACTTCAACCTCTTAGGTCGTATACTTCAGGTTGTGTCTTTAATTTCAAGCAGTATCTTCTCAAATGTACAGATTCTGTTAGTATCCTGTCCTCCTACATAAACAAAAGTCTGTTTTTATGTCATCTGCGTGGGCTTGGATTTTACTCATCATTGGAGCAGTTACATGTCTTCTATTTTCAGAAGTCAACAAAACCCAATTTAAAACATAGTCCACTGCTAGAGTCGAGAGACTTTAACTGCCCTAGGCAACAACACATCAAACAATGAAGATGCGAGCAACATCTCTTTGTTTGAGTGGAACAGGCAGACACTCACATGGCATGAAATTACTGGAGACAGTTCCCACAGAGACTTCTGAAGGGGTAAAAGTCATGTGCCTGTGTGGGAGGAGGTGTTGGTAGATCCATCCACAGATTTAATATTTTCTCAGCTTTTTCTTGCGATTACTTGTTGCTTATGGTCCGGCTTTTTGTTCTTGCCTCTCAGAATAAAATCCATTCTCTTGGCTTCTTGCACAGTCTATTCTCCTGTAGCAAGCACAATCATTTACATATATTTTTAAAACGTTTCAGGATTACTAAGAGTGGAAAACACTTGGGTAACATGTCCTCGCATGTCTATATTTTTTTCCTGTTTCAAAAGTTAGATACCCCTTTGGAATTATAGAATGTCCTTCCTGTACACAAATGATGCGGGAAGATTTGTCTATATTTTGGAGTAAATGGCCAGTTTTTCACTGCAGTGAGAGCTGACTGAGGGGATCTGGAGTGAAAAGCCAGAAGAGCCTCTGGATGTAAGCGGAAAGGGAAGACATGGGACCAGGGATGTGGAAAGAAGAAAATGTACCCAATGGCAATTGAATACATTAATATTATAGAAAAAGAGATTCTATTAGTCCTGACATTTAGATAGAATGTTTTCTTATTTTATTTTTTAAAGATATGAGGAAAAACTGTTTGAAAAGACATTCAGGTTTTTAAATAGTGCCATCAGAATATCATTCCTTTGGGGAACATTGTGAAGCATCAAAAAAAAATAAGGTGAAGCATCAAAACACATTACACACTGAAAACTTACTTCCCAGTTGAAAAATCGTGATTTTCAAATAAACTTAAGCTTCTTCTAAGTTGTTGGTTATAAGAAGTTGACCAAAAGAGAATGAATACTCTGTAAATATCAAGAGTAATAGTAATATATTCATCAAAAATGTTAGCATGGCTACAAGTTTATTGGACTAATATTTATCCCAGGAAAATATAACATTTTAATAGATAAAAGGATGTTATTTAAAAATTATGTCCCTTAGTGATCAATATAAATACTTTTTCTTGAATAAAAGATGTCATTTTAATGAAATGTTTGTTTTCGTTGCCTCATAGATAATATTAATAAAGTAAAACTTAAGAATTAATGTGTGTTTATATATGTTTTAAATATTTACATACCTCATTCAACCAAAGTCATTTAAGTCTTTTGTCATAGACGCCTATAGCTTCCAGCAGATTAACAATAATAAGTATTCTCTAATGCAAATATTGAGACAGTAAACAATAAATGAAAGAA
>NW_012152641.1:415274-415673 GCF_000956105.1 Propithecus coquereli | reverse complement strand
CAAGAATGGAAAAACAAGCACCACATGTACTCACCATCAAATTGGTATTAACTGATCAACACTTATGTGCACATATAGTAATAACATTCACTGGGTGTCGAGCAGGTGGGAGGGGGGAGGAGGGGATGGGTATATTCACACCTAATGGATGTGGTGTGCACCATCTAGGGAATGGACACACTTGAAGCTCTGACTCGGGTGGGGCAAAGGCAATATACAGAACCTTAATATTTGAGACTTGCCGATGTGAAAAAAACAGGCAAAATTTATCTCCTCATGGAACTTGCTGTCACCAGCACTGTCACTGTGGATACATCTCAGAAGTTTTTAATTGCCTCGAAGATGTGGAAAATTGATGCCCTTTAGCTGGCCCAGCATTGTCAACCCAGAATCATTTAA
>NW_012152641.1:410826-412077 GCF_000956105.1 Propithecus coquereli | reverse complement strand
TATTTTCTTTTTTACTTCAATATATTATGGGGTCACAAATATTTTTGGTTACATGAATTGCTTCTGTAATGCTTGAGTCAGGATTATAAGTGTGCCCATCACCCATATATAATGTTCATTGTACCCATTAGGTAGGTTTTTGCCCATTCCCTACTCCCCCCTACTCCCTGCTTGATTTCCACTGAATTTTAATTCCCTCTTTGGAGCACATGCATGCTCATCAATTAGTTCCAATTCAATAGTGAGTACATGTGGTGTTTATTTTTCCATTTTTTAGATATTTCATTTAGGGTACTGGTCTCTAGTTCTATTCAGATTGTTGCAAAAGGCATCAAGTCATTCTTCTTTGTGGCTGAATAGTATTCTATGGTATACGTATACCATATTTTGTTAATACGGTCATGAATTGATGAGCGCTTGGGTTGATTACACATCTTTACAACTGCGAATTGTGCTACAACAAATATTCCAGTGCAGATGCCTTTTTTTTCATAAAATGACTTCTCCTTTGTGTAAATACCCAGTAGTGGGATTGCTGGATCAAACGGTAGGTCTACTTTTAGCCCTTTTAGGAATCTTCATACTATTTTCCATAGAGGTTGCACTAGTTTGCAGTCCCACCAACAATGTATAAGTGTTCCTTTCTCTCCTCATCAATGCCAGCATCTATTGTTTTGGGACTTTTTGATAAAAGCCATTCTCACTGGGGTTAGGTGATATCTCATTGTGGTTTTGATTTGAATTTCCTGATGATTAGTGACATTGAACATTTTTTCATATTTGTCTATCAACTTTTGAAAAGTTTTTGTTCATACCTTTTGTCCATTTTTTAATGGAGTTGTTTGATTTTTTCTTGCTGATTTGCTTAAGTTCTTTGTAGATTCTGGTTATTAAGCCCTTTTTCAGATGTATAGCTAGTGAATATTTTCTCCCATTTTGTTGATTGTCTATTTGCTGTGTCAATTATTTCCTTAGCTGTGTAGAAGATTTTTGATTTGATCAACTCTCATTTATTTATTTTTGTTGTTGCTATGATTGCTATTGGGGTCTTCTTCATAAATTTTTTGCCTAGGCTGGTATCTAGAAGAGTTTTTCCAACATTTTCTTCTAGAATTCTTGTGGTTTCAACTATCTTAACTTAACTTAAAGATAGTTAAGTATTTTATCCATCCCAATTTAATTTTTATGAGTGGTGAGAGATATGGACCCTGTTTCATTCTCCTGCATGGGGTATCCAATTTCCCAGCACCA
>NW_012152641.1:396271-410596 GCF_000956105.1 Propithecus coquereli | reverse complement strand
TAAGATACCGATCACCTCAAACATTTACCATTTCTTTGTGTTGGAAACATTCAAAATCTTTTCTTCTAGCTATTTAAAAATATACTATAAATTCTTGTTAATTATATTCACACTGCTGTGCTATTGAACATTGGAACTTACTGTTTGATTGAACTCTTTTTATACCCATGGAGCAACCTCCCTTCACCTCCTTCCCCACCTTTGCCAGCTTTGGTAACCATCATTCTGCCCTCTACCTCCATGAGGTCAGCTATATTAGCTCCCACATGTGAATGAGAATGTGCTATATTTGGCTTTCCGTGGCTGTCTTTATTTGCAGCAACACGAATGGAACTGAAGTACACTATGTTAAGTAAAATCAACACATTGATTCTAATTTTATGTAGAAGAAACCATGTCCAAGAAAATAAAAGGATATTCTTTCCCAGATCAAAGCATGCTATAACATTATATTAGAGTAGGATGGTGTTTGCTTAGGATTAGGATACCTTTTTTCTTGTTTTGTTTTGTTTAATTCCGTTTGGGTTCATCAGGACACAGACTCTGAGATGGTTTAATGAGCATGTTTATTTGAGAATGTCCTTATATCAACACTTGAGGAAGGTGGGGGAATGAAACAGGGTTGGACAAGATTGGGAAAAGCTGAACTGTGATATGGGCTCCTCAAAAGCCCACCCTTTGAGTTCTGGTACTAGAGTGGCTTTTCAGAGTTGCCCCCAATTTGGCAAAGATGGCCTTCTACCCCCTATGGATGGATTGTTGGATATAGACTCCCCAGATAGGGCATGCTCTTTGGTGAGGCTGCTCTCTGCAGCTGCGGAATGCTCTGAAGGGCCTAACAAGTATGATAATAGCTGACCCCTGCAGCTGAGGACAAAAAATGGTTCCTTAAATTGGGGTCTGGAAGGCACATTGTACTGTCCCCACAGTATGTTAATATATATTTGTCACAACTCTATTGTGTCATTTTTCTCCACTAGAAAGCATAAAACCCTTGGCCTCAATGACAGTTTGGCTCAAAATGTCTCCCTTTCACACCTTTGAATTTCCACACTTATAAGTCATGTTGGGCTTTGAAATATTTAAAAATACAGAGATGTCAAGAATAAACCCAGTAGACTCCACTATGAGCATTACAACAGCATCAATTTTTAAATTACTTTCTTTTATTAACAAAATTAATACATGTTCAATGAATAAAATTAGAAATGAAGCGTAAGACACAATTATCACCAGAAAAGGAAAGTAAAAGTACAAATCATTAATATACCCATCAACAGGTAAATTTTTCTAGACTAATTTCAGCTGTTTATATTCTCCTTATTTTTTCATCAGTTATTAAATACATTTGAAATTTTATATATGAAAATATTATTACATGTCAATAAATATTTTCTTTTTTACTTCAATATATTATGGGGTCACAAATATTTTTGGTTACATGAATTGCTTCTGTAATGCTTGAGTCAGGATTATAAGTGTGCCCATCACCCATATATAATGTTCATTGTACCCATTAGGTAGGTTTTTGCCCATTCCCTACTCCCCCCTACTCCCTGCTTGATTTCCACTGAATTTTAATTCCCTCTTTGGAGCACATGCATGCTCATCAATTAGTTCCAATTCAATAGTGAGTACATGTGGTGTTTATTTTTCCATTTTTTAGATATTTCATTTAGGGTACTGGTCTCTAGTTCTATTCAGATTGTTGCAAAAGGCATCAAGTCATTCTTCTTTGTGGCTGAATAGTATTCTATGGTATACGTATACCATATTTTGTTAATACGGTCATGAATTGATGAGCGCTTGGGTTGATTACACATCTTTACAACTGCGAATTGTGCTACAACAAATATTCCAGTGCAGATGCCTTTTTTTTCATAAAATGACTTCTCCTTTGTGTAAATACCCAGTAGTGGGATTGCTGGATCAAACGGTAGGTCTACTTTTAGCCCTTTTAGGAATCTTCATACTATTTTCCATAGAGGTTGCACTAGTTTGCAGTCCCACCAACAATGTATAAGTGTTCCTTTCTCTCCACATCATGCCAGCATCTATTGTTTTGGGACTTTTTGATAAAAGCCATTCTCACTGGGGTTAGGTGATATCTCATTGTGGTTTTGATTTGAATTTCCTGATGATTAGTGACATTGAACATTTTTTCATATTTGTCTATCAACTTTTGAAAAGTTTTTGTTCATACCTTTTGTCCATTTTTTAATGGAGTTGTTTGATTTTTTCTTGCTGATTTGCTTAAGTTCTTTGTAGATTCTGGTTATTAAGCCCTTTTTCAGATGTATAGCTAGTGAATATTTTCTCCCATTTTGTTGATTGTCTATTTGCTGTGTCAATTATTTCCTTAGCTGTGTAGAAGATTTTTGATTTGATCAACTCTCATTTATTTATTTTTGTTGTTGCTATGAATAAATTTTTTGCCTAGGCTGGTATCTAGAAGAGTTTTTCCAACATTTTCTTCTAGAATTCTTGTGGTTTCAACTATCTTAACTTAACTTAAAGACAGTTAAGTATTTTATCCATCCAAATTTAATTTTTATGAGTGGTGAGAGATATGGACCCTGTTTCATTCTCCTGCATGGGGTATCCAATTTCCCAGCACCATTTATTGACTAGGAATTTTTTCTGCAGTGTATATTTTTGTATACTTTGTCAAATACCAAGTACGTAGATGGTTTTATATACAGGGTCCTCTGTTCTGTTCCATTGGTGTATGTCTCCATTTTTGTGGCAATACCATGCTTTTTTAGTTACTATAGCCTTATAGCCTTGTAGTATAGTTTGAAGTCTGGTAATGTGATGCCTCATGATTTGTTCTTTTTGCTTAAGATTGCTTTGGCTATTCAGACTCTTTTCAGGTTCCAAATGAAGTGTAGAATTATTTTGTCCTAGATCTATGAAATATGACATTTGCCTTTCAGTTGGGATTGCATTAACTCTGTAAATCACTTTGGGTAGTATGGACACTTAGCAATGTTGATTCTATTAATCCATGAGCATGATATGTTTTTCCACTTGTTTTTGTCATATGATTTCTTTCCTCAGTATTTCATAGTTCTCTTTTTAGAGATATTTCATCTCCTTGTTTAAGTGTATTCCTAGGTATTTTATTTTCTTTGTAGCTATTGTGAATGACAATGAGTCTTTGATTTGACTCTCAGCTAGACTGCTGTATGAGTATAAGAATGCTAGTGATTTTTGAACATTGATTTTGACCTGAGACTTTGCTGAATTTATTTATAAATTCTGGGAGTCTCTTGGTGAAATCTTTGGGGTTTTCTAGATATAAGATCATATCATCAGCAAAAGCAATATTTTGACCTCCTCTTTCCTGATTTGTATACTCTTTTCTTCTTTCTCTTGCCAGATTGCTCTGGCTAGGTCTTCCAGAACTATGTTGAATAAAAGTAGTGACAGTGGGCAATCTTGTCTTATTCCAATTTTTATTGAGAATGCTTTCAATTTTTCCCCTTTCAGTATGATGGTGGTTGTGGTTTGTCATGTATTACTTTTATAATTTTGAGATATGTTCCTCCTGTGCTTAGTTTGTTGAGAGTTTTTATCATAAAGGTGTGCTGAATTTTGTTGAATGCTTTTTCTGCATCTATTGAATCAATCATATGGTCTTTGTTTTTGCTTCTGTTTATGTGGTGAATCATATATATTGATTTGCATATGTTGAACCATCCTTGCATCCCTGGGATGAAGCCCACTTGGTCATGGTGGATTATTTTTTGATGCACTATTGAATTTGGTTTGGTAGTATTTTATTGAGGATATTTCATCTATATCTATTTTCGCACCTAAGGAATACTGTTCTGTAATTTTCTTTTTTTGTTTTGTCCTTCCCTGGCTTTGGTATCACGGTGATACTGCCTTCATAGAATGAGTTGGGGAGGATTCTCTCCTTTGTGATGTTATGTAAAAATTTTAGTACTATGTGTACAAGCTCTTCTCTGTAGGTCTGGTAAAATTTGGCTAGTCTAAATCCATCTAGTCTGGGCCTTCTTTTTGTTGAAAGATTTTTATTGGTGCTTCAATCTTTTTGCTTGTTATTGGTTTTTTCAGGAGTTCTATGTCTTCATGACAATCAACCACATGCTGTATAATTGAGTCAATAAATGCTGCAAAAGGCTGTACAAATTGGCCTCCCTTCAGTAGGTTTTGCTTACTAGAAGGAACAAGTTGCAATGTTGTTTTGGGGACCTGTGATTGGCTCTAGCCCCTTAGGAGAAGCACTTTAATGCCCCAGGTGGTGGGTGGAGCCTTGGAACTTCCAGGTGAGTCCCTATTCTCCATCACAGCAGAGGTGGGTGGGGGGAGTGAGGCTGGGCAAGGCTGGGTAGGGTCAGCCTGCCTTGAGGCTCCACAAAAACTGGTAAGGTAGCTGTTTCAGCAGGGTTCAAAGGTCCACTCCCAGGCTTCTGGGGAAAGTGGTCAGAAGGGGTTGAAGTGTTCTCAACAGCCAGAAGGTCTGCTCATGGGGACAGGGCCATCTGAGATTCAAAATCTGGCTATCAGGAGTGAGTTTCATTCTTCTCCCTCTTCTTGTGCTTCACAGTCTCCCTCTGGCATCTGCCATAATGTAGGAGTTCAAAGTAGCTATCCTCCCCTGCAATGGCATTGTGGTCTGGGAGCTTCCTTGTCCAGGATCTCACCCTGATCTAAGAGCATGGCCTTCCTGTGGGGGGAGGAGTGCTCCACAAGTGTGCTGTGGCTGGGGCCCACACTATGCTCTCTTTTCAGCTCTGCCCATGTGGGCTCCCTTGCCTCCTGAGATTAGTTCACAAATCTTCTCTCTGTGCCTCCAAGCAATACGATCGAGTCCTGGGGGTAGAGGATCTGGCCAATAGGCCTATTCCTGGGTCCACAAAGTTCAATCCCTGAACATGCCAGGGAGAAGCATGCTGGTTCCAAGTTGTCTATGGGGTGCTCAACCAGATTTGATGTCCCTCTGCTTCAGGGTATGCCCTGCTCTGGTGGAGTAGCAAGGTAAGCAGCACTGGGGAAGGCCAGTGAGCAGGAAGCTCACAGTCCAAGCACCCTTTAATATGCTGCAGGTCTTTAACAAGAAAGGTTTGATCTCCACTCTCTGTGAAAGCCCCAGTATTTTTCATGCACCATAAGAGTGGAGCAGCTCTTGAGAGCCCCGGCTCTATTGTTTCTTGGCAGCCACAGGTCGAGTAGGGTAAGAAGAGGAAAAGAGTCTGAATGGAGGAAAGTTAGTACTCTCATTCTCATCATATCTGTCCCTCTCTCTGGAAGGCAGCCTACCCATTTTCCAGGGTCATGCAGATCCCCCAGGACCCACTGGCCCCCTGTGGCTCCCACAGTCTTGGCCAGAATTGAGAAATGTTTGTGTGGGAGCAAGCAAAATGAAAACTGAGGGACTGAAGCCCCTGGAAAGGACAAGTGAGTGGAGGAGCAATATGGCACCTGCCATCTCAGCTCAGGTCTGTGGTGATGGAAAGTGCCCTGAGGGGTCTGGCACCCTGGTGCTTTGTCTTCAAGAAGCTCCCAGTTCACTAGTGACAGCAGGTTTTGGGGTGTGAGGGTAGAAAGGCTCTCCAGCAGCTCAGGAGGCTGCTGACTGCCAGATATGTGAGGGAGGAGCAAACCACTCCACCTATCCATTGGCTGGACTCCATGCCTCTCAGGAATTGACCTCTGCTGACATCTTGCTCCTTTTTGTTCTGCTCCACGACTTCTTCCTGTGGAATTATTTGTAGGTTCTAGCACTTTTCTCTCAGAGTTACTCCTGATCTATGTTTGTTTGTTTGTTTTTCTTTTTCATCTAAAATTTGTCCTTCTTTCTGAGATGATCTGGCAGCTTATGTCTCTGGTCAGACATCTTGGACTGTCCTAAATATTCCTATACATTTTTTCAACTTATACTTTATATACATTAAAAAGAAATATGATATATTTCATTAACTCTCTAGTGTTAGAATTTTGTTTTATTTTGTGACTTGACTGCTCTAAATAATTTATAAATCAATAAATAATTGTGTATATTTATGTTTGCACACAGGTCAGATTATTGATTATTCATTAGAAATGAACGTTTTGTCATTTCTGTTATTTAAGTTGTATGCTCAAGCATTGGTTCATTTCATATTTTAAGAGTAAACCATCCAAAATTGACTTGTGCCCCACCACGGTCTGGTGAGGCTTTCCATAGTTAAGGCAAGAACCATACAGAAGTGTCCTAAACCACAGACCCTTGACTGCCTATTAAGATTCCTCCAGCAATAGTAGATCAACATTAAAGACAAATAGCATGAGCATATGAAGAGATCGATGAATTTTAATAAAGATGAATTTGAGAATGAATTTTGTGGCTTTCTGAAAGATAATTTCTTCAAATTTCAATTTTACTCCCTTCACTTTTAGTAAAACAATACAAGAAAACAAAAAAAAAGAAAACAAAAGCGTATCCAGGGATTTTAAGATTGGCTGGAGGCTGATGCTAATATTGGAACTGAATAGAAATATCCAATGTAAAACTTTATCTGGAAACAGAATTGGAAACTACCATTTTTTGTAAGCTGTTTCTCTTCCAACAGAAAAGAATATTTTCAAATTACATGTAAATTATTAAAGCAAAATGATTGTTAACATGGTAAAATTGAAGTTTCTTTTGTATAGTTTTAAATACACATTATCTTTTGTTTTGCACCAGCATGAAGTAAAAAAATAGTTTCCATTTTCTTTCCATTACAGAAATGCATGATTCAAAACTCCTTTCTCTTTATTCCTACTATTATTTCTCACATCTGGCATGGATTAAACAACACTAGGCCCCTAGTCTTTAACTCTGACTTGCAGAACAGAAATTTGACAGCTCATTTTTCTCTAAACTCTACATTTACGAAAGGGAAAGAAAAGTACTAATTTCCCCTAAGATTTTAGCTGTCTTTATTCTTTTTTCCACTAAAAGGTCACATTTTTCCTGATGTTTAGTTAAATTGACTATTGCATACTTACACAACTGATATGGTCAGAGTGCTGATATGACAGTCCTTCCTAGAGCAGGAATATACAAATCAGCAGGGTATAAACAACTTCATAAAGGAACATGAGACTCAGGCATAAAATGAATTGGATTTTATAAACTTTATATCTCAAGGAAAGAGAAATATACAGTGGGGTTTTTTAAATTTGTTTCAGCAAATAACCTATCAGCTTATGTAAATGTTGGTGAGTACCGTTACTGTGTGTAATCTATTTCTTCCTATAGAAATAACCAGAGTTAATAAAAATGTAAAAATGCTGCCTTGACAGTGATGCGAAATAGTTAACAAAATAGCATCATTATTTGTTCAGAAATTTGGTTGAATTACTAGCACTTTTTTGGTAATAAGTTGTTGGTAAGTTCTTAACTAAAATCTGGTCAACAAGAGTACTGCTAGAGAGCTGTCAGATCGCTTTACATGGGTTCATGTTGTGGTTTTTGGCACTGATGTAGGAAAATTAAGTCAGCCAATGTGTTCTTGATATTTCTCATTGAATACAGAAAACCTCCTCAGAAGCATTGTGGTTTCCGTTGTACTCTGTATCGTACAACTTCCCGGGTTCTCACTCTTCCACAGAAAGATGAAGAGTGATTTTTATGTTTATTTTGGCTTATTTGAGGTATGATCCAACAAAAAATGTTGAACCTGAAAATTTTACAGCGATCAAGGGCTCTGTACTTCCTGTTTGCTCACCACGCCACTCATTTTATTCTCCATGGCTATTTTCCAAGTTTCTCTTTTCATCCTATATATCTACGTAATGTGAGGACAGCATTTAGATTCAAAAGCATTGAGCCTGTCATCTACGCTTACCAGCACCTGGATCCGGTTGTAGAAAGGGTAACTGTGAAAAGGGCTATAAGTTCTTTCTTAGGTTCTCCCACTAACTCATGTCATTCTAATCAGGTCACTTAAACCTGTAGCAGCTAATAGGATACATATACTAAGGCAATGTGTGAGTCTTCTCACTGTCTTGCCTGAGAAATAGACTAAGTAATGTTTGTAGGTTTTGTTTTTTCTTTTTGCTTACCATTTTAATGAAAGGAAATGAAAAGGAGCACTTCTCGTTTTATCATATACTGGAAACATTATCCAGTATTTGAGCACAGCATTTATTATAGCTATTATAAAGCTCCTTGCTTCTGTGAGACCACAGGCAAATGATAATGTTCCCAGGACCAAATCAGTCTTTCTGATTTCATCTTGCCAGAATTTAAAGACTTCATTTTTTATATAAGCCTGTTTCCTAGCAGAAAAATGTACAAGCATAAATTTACAGGACTCATGGCCTTTGGTAGGGCAACACTTCCACTGGAACTAGCTGCTTCAATAGGAAGGGAGCTGGGGAAAACAGTACCCAGCCACCTTTTCTTCCCACACCCCGGTCTCTGGCTGGGAACTCATTATTCAAGCATAACCAAGGAGAAAGGGCAAAAAAGTATTCTTGTTCTCCATATACTTTTTAAAAATATTGTTCTAAAATTGATTCATTTATAGATCCTTTTAAAAAGAATATTGACAGCTTATCCTTCAAATATGCATTTGTTATTTGTGTCTCAAAATTGTAGAAAATTTATAAAGTAGAGAGAAGAATCACAATCAACCATAAATCTTTACTCAGATATAGCACCTATTGATATTTTGACAAATTTTGTTTCAGAAATTTTTTCCTCTATAAAATCCTTTAAATATCAAGTTAAATAAAATTAAAGAGATTCTTAATTTCAGAATTATTTGGAAAATTTAATCTGCTAGTGTGAGTGACAATTTCAAAGAAGTAAATATGTCATCCAAACTTATTTAAGGGATTTTTGAAGTCTCTGCCCCAGTATTTCTTTTAATTGCAATTTAATACATAATTAACTTATTGATATCTTTCTATAGTCATAATCCTTTTGGTTTTGTGCTTATATGACCTTTCCTATGCCATGATGAATTTATTAATTTTTCCTCCGATTTTTATGCAAGACTACTGTTACTCCATCTAGCATTTTTGATCACCCATGTACATATTTTCACAAGCGAATCATCCCTCTGTACAAATTTGAGGAAGTTAACTTTTTCTCCAAGTAGATGTAGCCCCTCTAGGACACATGCTTTGGTGGAGGGGCAAGGCCATGTTTCAGAGCTCATTCAGTCTTTTATTCTTGCATCCTTGCTTACAGTCTGACAGAACACAGTCAAAATAATATTTTCCATAGTAAATTAAGTTAGTTAATACTTTTCTTCTACATCCCTATCAATGTGGTTTTGTTATTTATTTGTAATACAGTAAAGGTTCATGTGTTACAATTATCATTTCATTTGGGGTTCTTTTAGCATCTTGGTTGAATTTTTTATAACATTATATACAGTACAGTGCACTGTGGTATTACAGTTCTAGGAGTTCTGACAAATACCTGTTTTCATGTACATCATCATAGTCATGATACAGAACAATTCTATCACCCCTAAAATTCTCTCATGCTGCTCATTTATAGTCAGTCACCCTCCTCTTTATGCCTATAAATTTGCCAGTTTTATTAAAACATGTTAAATCAATTAGTTTAATAAATGATCTTTAATACTTCTTTCATTTTTTTATAAAAATTACTTTCTCACTTGTCATTTATAATTTTATGTAGTTGTTCATTCTTTCCACATTGTATCCAATGTGTTAAATATTTTATTGGCTTTAGTTCTAGGATTTATTTATAAATTATCCCACTATTTTGTTCATTGAACTTCTTCTTAATCTTAATGCATTCATTACTATATCTTTTATTTGATTTTGAGTGCCATTATTTTTCCATTATCTTGAGTTGAATTTCAGAGTTACTTACATTTACAATTGTGTAGTTTCCAGAAAAATTAGGGCTATGAATTTTATGAAATGTGCTTTGTCTACATGACATTGATATTTTTGTGTGATTTAATTCTAATTATATTATTCTAATTGTGTATAGATATTCTACAATTGTTGTTAATGTCGCTGAAGTAAATGTAATTTACCATTGACATCAGAAGTTAAGGCAAATTATATAACTTGTATCAAGATGATACAAAGTGAAAATACATTCTTTTACTTCCGTTTTCAAATCTATGACTTCAATCAACATACAATAATATTCTCACTATACATCTTCACCAGAATTTGTCCTTTGGTTTTTTGATCTCAACTATTTTTTTCTGGAATTTTCACATAAATATTTTCTTTCATTTCAGAAGTGTTTTTCATTATAGCATTCAGGATGTTTTCTCTTTGTTTTGTTGTACTTTCTCCTTTAATATTATCTTCTTTTGTATTATCTTTAATAGTCGTTTCTCATCTTATGTTCTCTCATCATTACCTTCTTTCGATTCCTGCATTTTGTGTATAAGTATGGCCCAAAATATAGTTTTCTTGGAAATGTCAGTAAGTTCATTATATACATGAACTTTATCAGTATCGAGAAGATTAAAAATGACATTTTATCATATTTATAGTCCTTATTATTCTTATAGTTTTAAAAAGTTTCATTCCTCAGGCCAAGCATGGTGGCTCACACTAGCACTGTGGGAGGCCAAGGAGGGAGGATTGCTTGAGTTTAGGAGTTGGAGACTGGCCTGACCAACAGTGAGACGCCATCTCTCCTAAAAATAGAAAAATTAGCCGGCATCGTGGTATGTACCCATAGTCCCAGCTACTCTGAAGGCTGAGGCAGGAAGATTGCTTGAGCCCAGGAGTTTGAGGTTACAGTGAGCTATAATGACGCCACTGCACTGTAACCCCTGGGGTGACAGAGCAAGACTCTGTCTCCGAAAAAAAAAAAAAAAGTTTTATTTTTTTTTAAGTACATTTCTCAAACTAATTTCACATCCATCACAAATGCACGCAAGCATGAGCACACACAAGTATGCACTTTTTCTACAGTGGGATATCTCACATGGGGCTATGTTACCGTACACATTTTCTTATGTCTGCTCTTTGTGTCGCTGATTTTTATATCTTCAATATTGATTTTGTTCTACTGATTATAATGTTTAACTATCATGATGATACTCTCTCTTAATTTTTTTTCATTATACAACTCTTATATTCAGTTTTCCTATTACCTAATATTTCAGATTTTACATTTTCTAAAATTAAAGATGGGTGTTAGTGGTGGAATAATGCAGATTGTTTGAATTTTCTTTTAATTCCTATATTAACTCCTCTTTTGAAGCATGCTTAAAATCTATCTTTTGTAAGATTTCTTTTCTTTTTCTCTTCTTTTTCTTTTTTGTCCTTCTACCTTGTTTCTCCAATTTTTGGAAAACTATTCCATTGTTCCCATTTATTTTGTCCATTACTCATTTTTGATCAGAAGCCACAAACATCTAGATAAGCTATTTGGCTGACAATCAAATATACGAACTATTATTGATTCTCTACCTATTCACGTGGGACCTGCTTGAATCTATGCCTAAGAAATTTACTGAAGGATGTGTGTAGTCATTGTTAAAAACATTTGGCTTCCTGTGAGGGGAAGGAAGAACCTGTGGACATGGTTAATATAGTCTTTAACTTTTTAGAAAAATTCTCTAAATTCTATGAAAATTGAATATCTTCACTTCTTTCCATTCATAAATTGATGGCTATACCCTGCCTCACTTTGCAGTGGGATGACAATGGGAATTGAATTTAAATGCATTTTATCTACTCTCTACTCCAAAGCTTTCCTTTGGGCTAACACTACAATTTTTTATACATAGGATGTTTACACAGTTGCTGCTCTTCACCCTTACTGTTAGACCTGATATTTATTATTTAGGGATCTAGATAGATAAAGAAAAATCCGATGTGTAACCTGGCAATCTTTTCTTTTTCACTGCATTGTTAGGGCCTGATGAAATTGACTGAAAGAATACTATTCTACATCTTCTGTGCAACACACCCATACACACAATATTGATCTCTCCAAGTCAGAAGAAAATGGAAGGACCTTTTGGGATCTTTTTTTTACTTACTTTCCACAAACTTTTCCATGCTGTTGAGTAAGGAAACTCTGTATGGTTGCTGGTGTACTCTCCTATTTGCTCCAAACTCTATTTAACTGGTAGAAAACTGAGTACATTTGTGTAATGAGGATAAAGGCATTCTCTGTTGCAGTATAGATAACTTCTTTCACATCTTTTTCTTCAACTTAGCTCAATATAAATGAGGAAAACTTCACAAATATGCATACATGTTTATTTTTTGTTTAATTTTCATCTCTTAACTTCTAAATTCAACAACATAATTTACAATAGTTTTTTTTAAAATTTGTTTTTGATGTTTCTGTTAGAAAAATAAGCCTAATACATTTTAGCAATTCATTTAATCTTGCATTTTATGAAACACTGCTGTTGGCTAGCCCAGGAAGTACATATTACTATGTCTAATTTGTGTTTATAAGAAATTAAATTTGTCAGAGTTGTGACTATAGATTTGAAGAATCAAATATAGTAGGAAAAATGCAAAAAAACTAATACCTTTTAAATTACTCTAATTCTGGAGTTCTGGGAAGACATTAGGATTTAATGATAGAGTTGAGAAGTGGTACTGAGTTCAGTTCTTAAAATAATTTTTTTCTTTTTCTAATTTGTACATTTGACTCTGGGTTGACAAACATACAAACATAGACATAAAGCACACACCCACATACACACACATGCAACAATGAGCCACAGACTCTGTTTTCTAATTTATAGTAGCTGCAAATAGTAATATTTATTTTATGTTATTTATAAGAGAATTTTGCTATACTACTGTCTAACTGAAATTGGAAAATTGGACAGATTGTATCTCTGATATATGCAGGATATCCCAGTAGATTTGTTGTGCATAGAGAAAATACGATCCTAAAGAGGTGAAAACTAAATGCTTAAATACATAGGGCTCATTAAGTCAAAAAAACTAATAACGCTCTCAGTTTTAATCAATGATCATAATGCTATTATTTCCAACTCAGAAATTCCAGTGGACTCCACAGTCCAATCTACATTGGAACTTTTCCATACGTGATGGAAATATTCACTGAAATATTTTACATTTGTGTCTGTTGGACCTGTACGTTAAAGTTCATTAAAAATGTGGCTATATAGTATATAAGATTTCCCCACATTGTGACTCAGGAAAATTCTCTTTTCATAATTCTTTAGTTGGTATTATTTTGTCAAGTTCTGCTGTGAAATTTTTCTAGGGTGAAAGATGGCAGTTCTTAGGATTTCTTTTGTTTTCTTTTTTTTTTAATTTCAGAATATTATGGGGCTACTAATGTTTTAGTTACATGGACTGCTTCTGTACTGCTGAGTCAAAGTTATAAATGTGCCCATCACCCAGATAGTATACATTGTACCTGTTAGGTACAATTTCACCCGTCCTCTACCCCCTCTCCCACCTGCATGATTTCCATCGAACTTTAATTCCATCTGTGCACAGCAGTGCTGATCAGTTAGTTCCAATTTAATAGTAAGTGCATGTGGTGCTTATTTTTCCATTCTTGTGATACTTCACTTAGGAAAATGGTCTCCAGTTTCACCTAGATTGTTGCAAAAGGTATTAATTCATCATTTTTTATGGCTGAGTAGTACTCCATTGTATACATATACCACATTTCATTAATCCTTTTATGAATTGATGGACACTTGAATTTATTCCATATCTTTGTGATTTTGAATTGTGCTGTAATAAACATTCAAGAGCAAATGTCTTTTTGATAAAATGATTTTGTATCCTTTAGGTAAATATCCAGTAGTGGGATTGCTGGATCAAATGGTAGGTCTAATTTAGTCCTTGAGGAATCTCCATACTATTTCCATAGAGATTACACTAGTTTGCAGCCCTACCAACTGTGTATAAGTGTTCCTTTCTCTCCTCGTCCATGCCAGCATCTATCGTTTTGGGACTTTTTGATAAAAGCCATTCTCACTGAAGTTAGGTGATATCTCATTGTGGTTTCTATTTGCATTTCCCTGATTATTAGTGACATTGAGCATTTTTCATATGTTTATTTGCTGTTAGCTTTTCTTGTTTTGAAAAGACTCTGTTCATGTTTGTTGTCCACTTTTTAATGAGATTGTTTGATTTTTAATTCTTTTCTTGCTGATTTGCTTCAGTTTGTTGTAGATTCTGGTTATTAGCTCTTTATCAGATGGAGAGGATGGGAATATTTTCTCCCATTCTCTAGGTTGTCTATATCCTCTGTTGTTGGTTTCCTTGTCTGTGCAGAAGCTTTTTAATTTAATCAAGTCCCATTTAATTATTGTTGTTGCTGTGATTGCCATTGGGGTCCTTTTCATAAATTATTTGCAT
>NW_012152641.1:392928-395171 GCF_000956105.1 Propithecus coquereli | reverse complement strand
GTCTTAGGCCACAAAACGTGTCTCAACAAATTCAAAAAAATAGAAATGATATCATGTATCTCCTCAGACAATAGCAGAATAAAATTAGAATTCAATTCCAATAGAAACACTCAATTCTACACAAAGTCATGGAAATTAAATAACCTACTGTGGAACGATTATTGGGTCAGGGATGAAATTAAGGTGGAAATCAAAAGATTCCTCAAACTAAATGACAAAGGGTACACAAGTTACCAAAATCTGTGGGATTCAGCAAAAATAGTCAGAAGAACAAATTCATAGCCTTAAATGCCTACATCAGAAAGACAGAAAGAACACAAATCGGCAATCTAATGATTCATTTTAAGGATCTAGAGAAGAAAGAGCACACCAAACCCAAACCCAGCAGAAGAAAAGAAATAACTAAGTCAAAGCAGAACTAAATGAAATAAAAAAAATACAGAAGATTAATAAAACAAAGAGTTGGTACTTTGAAAAGATAAACATAATTTATAGACTTCTCACTAGATTAAGCAGAAATAGAAAAGAAAGGACCCAAATAAGCTCAATCACAAGTGATAATGGAGAAATTACAATTGATACCACAGAAATACAAAATATCATCTGTGAATACTATAAAAATCTCTATGCATATAAACTTGAAAACATTGAGGAAATAGACATTTCTTGGAAACATATGACCTCCTTAGGCTCAGCCAGGAAGAAATAGAACTCCCAAATGTCTAGACCAAATATAATCAAGAAAATTGAAACAACCACAAAAAAATCTTCCAACAAAAAGTAACTCTGGATCAGATGGTTTCACAGTTGAATTTTATCAAACCTAGAAAGAAAAATTGGTGCCCATACTGCAGAAATTATTTCATAACATTGAGAAGGAGGGATCTTCCCCAACTCATTCTATGAAGCCACTATCACCTTGATACCAAAGCCAGGAAAGGGCACAACAAAAAAGAAAACTATGGACCCATATTCCTTATAAATATAGATGGAAAAATCCTCAATAAAATTCTAACAAACTAAATTCAGCAGCACATCAAAAAAATAATCCACCATGACTAATAGCCTTTATCCCAGGGGTGCAAAGATGGTTCAACGTATGTAAATGCATAAATGTGATTCACCACATAAACACAAGACAAAACAAAGATCATGTGGTCATCTCAATAGATGTAAAAAAAGTATTTGACTAGATTCAGCACATTTTTATGATAAAAACTTAATGTAATAGACATATAGAATATATCTCAAAATTATAAAAGCCATATAGGACAACCCACAGCCAACATCATACTAAATAGGGAAAAGTTGAAAGCATTTCCACTCAGAACAGGATTTATTTTCAATATTAACTTAAAGCAACACATTTAGGAGCTGTAACACATGTTAGAAGTTTTCATGTTATTATAATGGATGTGGTATTGGAAACATATTTAACTTTTTAAGATGGTCTGTAAAATTTGAATTTCCATATCATTTAACAATAGTCAGTTGTCTCTGATTATGACAAGCTAAACCAGTTATAAAAATACATAATTATCAAGTCTCAATATGGTTCCTTAAATGCCAGAGTAAAATTGCATTAACTCCTTGCCTTTCTTCTGTCAAGCTAAGCAGTATTTTTTTATTGCTAACTGAAAACCAAGCTGGTTTAAAATTACCAAAATATTTCATTTGTATTAAAGATATTTTATTTTATTATTAAAATGGACTTGCCATTAATTTTAAATGACATCATTTTCTTATCTATCTCATCAACATATACTCAATCTTTAAAGTGGTAGCAGCCACATAGTAAAAAATAAGTAAATATTTGTTGAATGAATAATAATATGTCTGTGCAGAAGCTTTTTAATTTAATCAAGTCCCATTTAATTATTGTTGTTGCTGTGATTGCCATTGGGGTCCTTTTCATAAATTATTTGCATATGCCAGTATCTAGAACACCTTTTCCAACATTTTCTTCTAGAATTCTTATGATTCATGTCTTAGACTAAGTCTGTTATCCATCCTGAATTAATTTTTGTGAGTGGTGAGAGATATGGGTCATGTTTCAGTCTTCTACATGTGGCTATCCAATTTTCCCAGCACCATTTATTGAACAGGGATTCTTTTACCCAGTGTATATTGCTGTCTACTTTTTCAAATATCAGATGGCAATATGTGGATGGTTTTATATCTGGGTTCTCTGTTCTGTTGGATTGGTCTATCTCTCTATTTTTGTGCCAGTACTATACTGCTTT
>NW_012152641.1:388935-390788 GCF_000956105.1 Propithecus coquereli | reverse complement strand
GAATAAATAATCAGATACTAGAGTTTAAAAAGGGCTGTGTGAATCAGAAGAGTATATTTTACACAGAGGGCCACAATTTCTCTGAAATCTCAGTAACAAAAGTCATATTCTATTTACATGTTGGAATTCCAGTTTATTACTGGTATTTCTGGGAATCACTTAAGAATGCTAGCATACTTCATAAATCTGGTCATTGATAGTTATTTTTTTTCCCCCTCTACGATCCCTCCCACTCTCATGGACCACTTTTTTTCCTTTTACAGTTTAGTTCTTTTCCTTTCACAAATAACTTTCCCAGGATTGTTACCTCTTGCCTGAACTGTTTTGGTTTAAGCCTGAATATATGTTCCTCCTTAATCCAGAATGTGGTAGAGACAAAGCTATAACATTTCACAACACATTGTTAAAATACTTGGAATAATGTTACAGTGCATAAAAACAAATCCTTGAACTGAATCTTAGACATAACCAATTGTAAAATGCCTTATGTGAAGTCTAACTCTGATAAATTTTTCTGTAATCTATACTCATGTAACAAGGCTCAGACCACAACCACAATAGGAATGCCTTTGAGAATAGTTCCTCAACTCAAACCTCCATGAAAATTAAAATAACATTTCATTAACTTGCACTTTAAGGCTCAACTTCCAGAAAATATACTAATAAATATCAAATACGAAACTTTGGTTAGAGAGAAAAAAATTTGTAAAGGTTTTATATTTGCATAAGACTTCTAACTATATATTTAAAAATAAACACGACCTGTGCTAATCTTGGTTTATTTGGTTGCAGGACCTATGGCTACAGGGCTGTGCTATTCTCTCTTGTCATTATTTCTGGGGCAGGAATTAAGGCAAGTCTTAAAACTATGGCAAGGGAGAGATTCACTACCCCCTCTGAGTCTGTACTCTGAGGATTGGTATGTTGAAGCTCTTATAAGGAACAGGATAAATTGGACCTGAAGGAAAACCAGAAATACAAATACTCTTCCAGTAATGATAACAGATTTGTGGACCCTTCCATCTTCTTTGGACTGCATCTAAATTTCAGCCCAGCAGCAAGTGGTGAAAGAAGCCAGGACTGATCCTTTAGAAAGGATGAGAACAGTGCTTTTTCTCCTCCTCATTCTCTCTAAGCACTCCTGCAGTTTCCAAGTGGAAGCTTGAAAATATGAGGGTATGTTTTTCTCTTTAAGAGTTATTTGTCAGACTAACCAAAACTTTCATATACTATGCGACACAGTAATTATCAGAACTAAATTGTTTGTACTGTATAAACAGACCAGACATTCATATTCTTCAACACTGAAAGTTGTAATATTTTGTAGGAAATGGCTTTCTGAAGAAAAAGAATTGGGATTTCTGAATTATAAACATTCAAACATTAAATTGAATGTTTGCTTTTATGTACTTCAAAATAGCAAACAGCACATACTAGTTCTACATTATTATAAAGCACAAGTCAATTATTTGCTATCTTAAAAAACTGCCCATTCAGAGCAAGCTATTGATAATTTTGGTATAATCAAACACACAAAGTTTCTTTGATTTGCATCTGTGTGTGAATTTGTGTGTATGTCTCTTATAATGAAAGAGCAGTCTTCTTAGCATGCATGTAGCCTTCAAATTAAAACATGCAGGGAGAGCATTTAGCAAGAGCACTGTAATACATTTAGTTTAATAAGGAAATGTACCATACTAGCTGATTCAATTCATCAATGTGTAAGTTGTAATACTAAAATGATATTAAGTAGAAAATCATGTTAAGGTTTCCCCCAAATTATTACGAATGAAAGTAAAATTTGGCAAAACCTGGTATTTCCCTACATTTATCAATAAATATTAAATATCATA
>NW_012152641.1:387442-388885 GCF_000956105.1 Propithecus coquereli | reverse complement strand
CATTCAGTTTGTACTCTTGTGTTTTTTTCCTTTGTCATATTTACTGTGTTGATTCATAAGAGATTGATTTTATTTATATTTCTCTGGTAGATTTTCTCTTTAGTTGGGGCAATGTTTGAGCTGATGGTACATTAAAAGTTAAAATATCTGAAATTATTCATAGTTAAAAAATCATGTAAATAGATTTCCAGTGGAATTATAATATCCAAAATTATTATAGTTGTCTTTCGTTAAATCTACTATTATGTTTTCTTTTAAATTTTGATTAGCTAAGTACCATTTGTAATACAAGGTACTGGATTTCACAGAATGAACAACAACATATTCCATAGACGGGAAAAATTACAATGAAGAAAGTCTGTACCATATTTTCACTTACATAGGACACAATTACCTACAAATCATAAAGTATTATCCAGTGAAAATAACTTTTGCATGGTTATGAAAAAGTGTTTTACCAGGTGAATGCCAAAAATCTCTAATAAAATGCATACTACAAATTTTAGTAGCAAACAAAACCACAAAAATAGGACTTCTACATGTGGGTTTTCATGTCACTTGGTGATACCCTGTCTCTTTCATTTGAACATGAAAATGACTACTTTACATATATAAAACATTTTTAATAAAGTTAATAATGGAACAAAAATACAACTTTTCTTAACCTATTATTTTACCAAATTTATTTGACTTGTAGTGTGTACATAGACATAATCATGTATTTTGGAAAACTGGAAACCAGTTTAACACTAATACAGAAAAAGCCAGAGCGTCAAAAAAAGTTTCCACCTTTATAGGAAAAAAAAAACAAAAACGAGGCTTGGGTCATTAGCCTTTAATAGCTTTTAAAGTCTTGGGACATTGAAACAATTATCACTTGGAGAAAATGACTTAGCTAGCTGTGAAAGCTATTCAGGAACAACTAAATACTTACAAATGCTTTTCAGATTTGGTCTGTGAATTTAATGGCCATATCTGGACAGATGATCAACCTTGATATTTTATTTTTCTGCATTGTATGGAGCTTGTCCTGAGAAAACAGACAAATTCTTCTGGTGTGCTTACCAAATACAGAAATATTTAGCAATGTACCCAACCAACCTTTCACAAGTGCACATATTCAAAACAAAGTCTCAGAACCATGATTTCAATTAAGTCAATAAATGTGATTCCAAATCCTTGAAAGGCCAGTTTCAACCTTCTCTCCTGCAAAATGTGTCTTTTAAAAGTATAGCCATGCTGGTTCAGCAAAAATCTGATATTTTGTGTGTCTTTTGGAGGAAAACACTTCCTAGAAAATTGTATTTCTTTTCTGCTGTGACATCACCTCTTTGATTTGCAGAAAACTTTGATAACATAGTAGCTTTCTATAAATCTCTGTGTCTAATGGCGAATTATATATGTTTTTGAAATTTTTTTTATTTCAAAATATTAAGGGGGTAC
>NW_012152641.1:375770-383999 GCF_000956105.1 Propithecus coquereli | reverse complement strand
AGAAGAGCAGGTATGTAATCCGTATTTCTTTTTGAATGTGTGCACACTTTTATAGTCTTGCACATTTATGTAATATCTAAGTACAGAATTATTATAATCTAGTGATTTTTGATGTGTATTTTAGAATAATATTTAAATACATTCTGTTAATGTTTTTAAGCTAAAGACATACAGTCTTATATTTTTATTTATTTTCCAACAACTAAATGCTACTAGGAAAAATTTATTTGGTACTTTGAAACTCGGGGATCTTTTTATTTCAACGTGTTGGGTAGAATTTAAAGTCAAATTTTATCTTTGGTCGTCTTCCTGGAAAATCTTACCTGGTCCTATGATTTCAAGTAAAGACTACTCTGAGTTAATGTTTGACAAATAATTGTTGCCAGATCAAAATACCCTGCTGTCCTTGAGATTCATTTTATCTAACATTCTGCTAAGTATTGGTATATCAGTGTCCATCAAAACATTAAAATCAACGTCTCCAGAGGAAAGCACATGTTCTTTCCTCTAACATAATGCTATTTCTAGCTTTACTCTTTATTTCTTATCATGATGAATAATATCTGAGGGTTATCCTGGACTATTTTTCTCCTTCACAGATAATATCTAAACAGTAATTAATTCCTGTGGATTATGACTTCCTAACATTTCTCCATTTCTTCTTCTCCCTAGCTTTATTGTAGTAGGCTCATTATCTTTGGATTAGAAATTTGCTTTCTAGATGCCTGAAGCCAGCAATGAGAATCAGTGTTGGAGAAAGCCACAAAGGTCAGATTGGACCCACAATTAATTAATTCATAGTCACCATAGAAATGCCACAATGCCTAGAAATCTTCCTTGGTTACCGGTCAACTCTGCTTCTATCCTTGTATTTGTACTATTTCTATCTCCAAATTTTCACACTTTCCTTGACTATTCAACTTAACCCCAACTCTTAGCTCCTGACTTAATCACCTACTTCAAAGAGAAAAGAGAAGACACATATTGAAATCCCATCATTTTCCTGATAACAAACATAAAATCAACCTCTATATTTATCTATCCTATACCTTCTCTATAAAAATACGGTCTCTGTCCATCCTCTCATCTAAGACGGATTTTTTAATTGCCTCTTGTCTTCTTATAGACCTTATACTAAATCCCCTTTCCTGTATATGAAAAATATTTCCATTATTTTTAAATTCACTCAAGGCTCCCATACAAGTTAAAAGAAAGAAAAAAAAAACTCTTTCAACTTTAACTCTCACCACATTTCACCCACCAGACCCTGTTTCTTAATATCTGTTATTCAGCAGTTGCTGTAACTGCTCCTGCTAAGGTGTTTATGTACTCTAAGGTTCTCATCGTCATTCTCTACTCTTTAGCAGTTTTTAACCCAGTAAGCCATGCCCTCACTTTTGCTTCATTTCCCCAGCAATCTTCTGATTCCTGCCAGACTATCTCTTTGCCTCTTAAACTTTCTCAGATCTCTCAAACTCCTCTTACCTTTGTATGTAGTTTTCCTCTTCCTGTAGAGTTTTTCCTTCTAAGTTATTTGCTTAGTTTATATCTTTCATCTTCAGATCTCTATTGATGTTTTTCCTCATCTACCTGACTAGAAATCTGCCTCAACCCACCCCCTATTATTGGCTCTCAGGATACTATTTATCGCTCCTTAACCTCAATTTTAACATTTGCATTTTTACATATCTCGGTGTTATCATTGGTTAATATTTTTCCCCTCCATCAGCTACAAGGTGGTTTAGAGAAGGTGGAAACCATTCATTTTCAATCACTCTGTCTCCCAATTCCTGGCACCATGCTCAACAACTGTACATAGAATCAATGACTGTTCATGATATCATAATTTGATTCTGTTCTTTCTTTGTTTAACCTCAGTGAGGTCAATTATGGACTTTTCAAGATCACATATTGAATGTACTCATCTTTGCTTCCCTAGTACCAAGCACAGTATTGTATGGAAGATATTCAAGTTTTAAGCTTAAAAAAAATTGAGCTGTATGATAGGTGCACATGACCAATTATTTCAAATAAGTATAAGCTCACAATATTAAAGTTAAAATAATTTTTTCTCTTTTTTAAAAAAATAATTATACAAATTGTTACATTTATCCAAAATCATGTAGAAATAATTTTTAAAATAGCATTCAACTTTGGAAACATATAACACAAATGACATAATAAAGTTTTATTTTCAAAATGATATGAGTTGGATACAATAATACATGAGTGGAGAAATGTCAATTATCTTCCTAAATTAAAATTTTATCAACACAAACAAAACAATCTGTAAGAAAGAATATCAGACCTTTAAAACCATATCCAATTTGAGACAGCAGGAATAGAACGCAAAGAAAAGTAATTCACAGGTTAGCGCCACAGCAATATATAGTATAACAATCATATTTACATACATGGTGCTTTGAGCCTCATCAGATTAAGCTTAGTCTCATGTTAATGTGTATGTCTACTCAATAAAAAGAAAAAAGACCTAATTTCTCTTTATCAATAACTGCCATGTTGCTAATCTGTTTGATTATAACATACTACCATGCTTTTCAAACAATTCAAAGTCATAATCCATTTGTCATAAACAGCTCAAAGCAAATGAAGTAATTTGTGTACACTTTCCATTGTTATAAGTAAATAACTATAGTCTTACTAATCAGTAATTTGAAACCAAAACTGATGGTTTTGAAACTAATGAGCTACCTGATTTTTATTTTCTAACCCTATGAAACTCCATAATGTAAAGTATTTATAAAATGTATATATTTTATATGTGCATATACATCTGTAAACATATATACATTTACATGTTTATGTACATATACGCTATATATAAACACATTTACACTCACACATAATAGGGAATTATAAATTCTTAGTCTATACCTAGTTCTTTGATTTTTGTATGCTATGTAAAGTTGATATTATATAAGTTACTTAGCAATTCTGAGTTTTCCAAAATATAAATTTAAAGAGTTGGTCTAAGGACTCTGCTAACCCTAATACAACACAAATTATTAAATCTCAGTAGCTCATTTGTATGGGAAAAGAAGAAAATTTTATACTCGATGAGTTTAAAAAGTTGAAAAGGAAAAAGAAATTAACTGTTCTACTGTGCTGCTGCCATCACAATTTCTATTTCTATCTAAATTATACTAAGTATCAATCAAAATAATTATAGATCACAAAAATGTTAAAAGCAGAGAAACACAATAAATTCCTGACTCCTTTATGAAATTCATAACAATGTTATTAGACTGAAACTTTATTGAAATTTACCATTCAATGACATTCTCATAAAGGTCAAGTTAAAAATAAAACCCCTCATGCATAATTCACTTCTTAAGTTTTGTTGCTTTTTTGAAAAAATGTGATGATGAAAATATATTAAGGTGTAGAAAATGAAAGCAAAGTATCTGACTTCCAATTTATGATTGCTTAATTCAAGTAACACTGAATTAAGTTGAAATGATCTTCTGAGAAAGCAGAAAAGGCATGTGCTAAGAAGACATTGCTGATTTTTACCACAATTAAGTATTCCTTTGATCGCATTCCAAAGATTATGACATTCATTTTTTGTATGGCGTTTTGTATATATGGTCTAGTTTGGGTACAAAATCATTAAGAAGTCTTGGGATTGTCATCTTTTGTATTCCTTGCTATGCTATACCCCCCTAAAATCATTTTCTGAAAATTGTGTAAACTACTGGAAGCATTTCCCCTTAGATAAGCATGCCTTTAAAAAATTATGATGCCACAGCTAATTATTTGATCACTAACTACAGCTCTGAGGAGTTGAAACTTTCCAAATTACACAAGGGCCTGAGACTAGTTCTGCAGACAAAGCAACAAAAATTGCTAGGATATAAGGGAGTGATGAAAAACAATCATCTTCACAGACATAATGCTGGAACAAAAAGTCACTGTAGGATTTGTTATCCCCAAAGATCTGTATTAGATGCCTATTGCTACAGTAATAAACTACCACAAATATAGTATCTTAAAACACCACAAACTTACTATCTTACAGCTCTGGAAGTCAGAAGCCTAAACAAGTTTTACTGGGCTGAAATCAAGGTGTTTTCTAAGTTGTGGTCCCTATGAATACTCCAGGGAGAATTAGTTTGTTTCTAGAACCAGTTCTAGAGGCCACCTGCATTCCTTATCTCTAAGCCCCTTTCCTCCATCCCACAGTGTAGCATTTTCAAATCCTTCTCTCTGACTGTGTTGCTTCCTTTTATAAAGAGCCTTGTGATTACATTGGGCCCTTTGAATAATCTAGATTAATCACTCCCTCTCAAAATCCCTAACTTAATCAGAGTTGTGAAATCCCTTTTGCCATGTAAGGTTCCATATGCACAGAATCCAGTGATTAGGACATGGGCATCGTTGGTGAGTTATTCTGCCTATCACAGAGGCCTATCAAAATTTGAATTTCACAAATACATATGTTTAGATATTTGAAGAAGACACATTTGGGTTCTATGAGAACAATGAGATGCAGTGGGAAAAATACAGGCTTTGGAGTCAATTATAGCAGGTTCAGACACGAGAGCTGTCTTTTGCCAGCAACAGAACATATAGCAAATCATTCATTCGCTCCCTAAGTCAATATCATTATTTCCTGAATGGAGATATAAATAAAATGTAAATTGAAGGGTTCTTATAAGAACTTCAAATATTGTATCTAGCATATGGTAAAGTGCTAGTTATTGATATTATTATTATGCAGATTAATTCAAATCTTTCATACATATATTTGAAAACCCTTAAGTTAAATTATTATCCCATACTATTCCCCTCATTTCTATATCAGGTGCTCTGTTGCTAGTTATTTAAGCATACATTAATTTTGTGGCTGGAAAAAGCATCGATAACATAAAGTAAAACATTCACAAGAAACTATTTGAATGTACCCCCCCAAATATGGATGCTTCCTTATTATTTTTCTTCTCAGCCATGTATTTAGCCTAGAGGGTCCAATCTGGAAGGTGACCTTTTGTACTTGCATGTGACATTTTTTATTGCTTATTTGTTTATAAATTTAAAGTTTCTGTTCTACTCTTTATTTTCACAAGTCTAGATGGAAAAAGTGAAAATTAAGAAAAATTTCTTACTGAATGAAATAAGAGGTATAATATAGGTTATTATAAAATGAATTAGATAATGTATGAACTATATTATAATCTCATAACTCAATAAAAAAAGAAAGTGAACAGAGTGTAGAGGTAGGCAAAGAATATATAGAGAGGAAATAAATATGGACGAGTACAAATGACCAATAAACATTTGAAAACATCCTCAAATTTCTGAGAAATTAGGGCAATGCAAAATTTAGTAAACAATGAGATATCTATTTTATCCATGAAGTTGGCAAAATTTCGAAGATTAGTAACAACAATAGTATGTGAGAAATGAGTACTCATAAACTATTAACATAAATTAGTTCTTTCGAAGAACAATCTTTTTTATATTTTGCAGCACTTTTAACAAGAGTGGAAAAATTAAAACAACCTAGATGTCCATGAATAAAGATATTTTTACATCAACTTTGGCCCTTCTCTGTTACATAACACTGTGTATCCTTTTAAAGGACTCTGCTGAAGCTCAATGTACTAATAAGGACAGGTCTTTAAGGTGTATTGTTAAGTAAAAAAAAAAAAAAAGCACATTGCAAAACCATAGAGTGTGATAGTTTCTGTGATAAAAATCTATCTAGTACATATATGTGTGCATGTTGCCTGTGTATGAGTTTGTGGATAGAATGACTGATAGAAAGATAGATATATGTAAAGGAAATTTATCAAAATATAAATAATAAATACCGCTGAGTAGGAACGTGAGATTTGAGTAAGGCAAAATGGGACTTTAACATTTTACTGTCCATATTTTTATTTATTAAATCTTCACTTAAAATTTTCACATTCATTTGTAAAATTTAAAAGGAGAAAAAATGCTTGGGGTTTAAATATGATAATCAAGTGAAGGTAAAGAAAAGCTAAGACTTTTAGATCTTTAGTCTAAATAGTCTAAATTTAAATTATGAATGAGGTTTCAGACAAGCAGCAGGGTGGGAAAGGGATCTCAGAGAGGCAAAGCAGCATGAAAAAGGCACACATACATGAATGCACATGTGTAATTAGTTAATTTTAGAGTATACAGCCCTACATGAGAATGTCTGTGTTTTGCTGATATCTAGAACATAATCCCATGTAATTGGGAACTTAATAACTCTTAACGAGAGTGGTGACTGCAATATTCAATGCTGTGCTAGTTCAGCTTTTATGCGAGCTCTAATTAAAATGTAAACATATTTTCAAGGTATAGCAAAATTGCTTTGGAACTCCATTTATTTCTGTCTTGTTAATAACACCACATTTTTATTTCATTAATAGTCACTAAGGACAATGAGAATTTCAGTTTAACTGTTAAATGTTACTTGGAATTAGAAACACCCACACAATTAAAAGAAGAAGGAAGAGGTGGGGGAAAGATGCATTTAATATTTCATTAATAATTACGATGTTAGCCACAGGATTTTTTTTCCTGTCCTTTACTTGTTTTTGGTGCCCTGATTTGCTATTTAAGAAATCTGACAACCTTGAGGTTGCCATATCTTGAGGAAGTCCAAGCTACATGAAGAGTCACGGTGCTCTGGTTGACTGTCCCAACTAGAGACCTAATTAACAGCGAGAATCAACTGCCAGACATGTGAGTAAAAGAACACCCAAATGATACTATCATGTGAGCCTCAGCTATCAAATCAACCTCACTGGTCAAATCTTTAAAGCTGATTTCTCACATATAATGGAGCAGAGACGAGGCATTCTTGCCATGCCTTGTGCAAATTCCTGATCCACAGAACTTAACGCTACGTGTACGTAATTTTATAAAGTAATTTTTCACCACTAAGTTTATGGCAGTTTGTTGTGTGGCAATAGTAAGAAAAACAAATTTCAATTGTTTTACCATAAAAGGGTATTGAATTTTATCAGATAATTTTTCTGCATCTATTGAGATGATCATACAGTTATTGTCCTTTATTCTGTTAATGTGGTAAATAATGTTGAATTTTTTTAGTGTTTAATTTGCATTGCTTTACTATAATAAATCCCAATTTATCATAGTATTTTGCTTCCTGTAGATTGCTTAAATATGTTAATATTTGCTAGTATTACTTTTATGACTGTAGTCTTTATTATATATGATGTAATATAAGTTTATGTTCTTGTAATATTGTGCCAGGTATTAATATCAAGGTTTTGCTGGTCTCTTATAATGTATTGGAAAGTGTTTCTTCTTCATATATTCTATAGCAGTATTTATGCAAGAATGATGTTTTTTTCAGTCCATGAATATTTGGAAGAATGTATTAGTCTGCAATTCACTGGACTATTTGGTCCTGGAGCTTTCTTTCTAGGAAGGCTTTTAATTATGAATTAAATATCTTTAGTAGAATAGGACTACTTAGATTTTCTTCTTGTATTTAATTAAGTTGTTTTTTTCAAGGAATATGTACATTTCATTTCCATTTTCAAATGTATAGATAAAATGTTTGAAATATTTTGCAACTTGCCCAAGATATAGTCAATTTTGGTGTTTTTCCATATTTTATCTAATTTCTTAAATATATTAAATGTAGTTATTTTTCAATCTTTGCTAACTTTAAAGTTTGTGTTCTGTGTGTTCTGTTTATATTCATTGTTTTACCTCTCCATTATCAGTCACATTTTTTCCTTCTTTCTATGTCTCAATGATGATGATAATGATGATGATGATGATTGTGTGTCTATCATTTTAAAGAATATGTTGTAGAGGCTCTAGATAATGTTTCCATCATCTAGAGTTGGTGGAAAATTTTTCTGGTAGTTAGTTAAACTGCCAATGGCATACTTGAATACCGTGAAGACTTCTTTTATATGAGTCTGTTTCAGTTTTGTCCCTACTGATAAACCATGTTCCTTACGCTCTGGGCATTGTTTTTCTTTTATTCTCGTTTGATTACATAGATTGCTTACCAAGGTTTCTCCACCTTGATGGACCTTGACTTCTACTGTCCCACTTTCTTTGCACCAATATCACACGGTCTTAATTGCTGTAGTTTTATAATAATAGTAATATATGAGAATGAAAAAGCAACTTTGTCCTCCTTTTTTTCAATGCTATTTTGTCTACTTTTGGCCTTCTGCATTTCCCTATACATTTTTTTTTTTTTTTTTT
>NW_012152641.1:372418-374346 GCF_000956105.1 Propithecus coquereli | reverse complement strand
ACTGTTTTTATTTTCTATTTTTGTGTAATTTTTGATAAGTCTAAGATATTTGACTATTTTACCTACATTTTCAAATTTACTGGCATTAAGTTTTTCATAAAGTATTCTATTACCTATTCAATATTTGAAATATCTCTAGTGATGTCTCTTTTTCATTCCTATATTGTTTCTTTTTACCTTTGTCTTTTTATTTTTTTTTGATTATTTTTGCTAGCAATTTTTCAATTTTATTAGCTTTTTAAAAGTAACACTTTAGTTTTGAGGATTTTTTCCGTAGCAGATATTTTTTCTACATTCCAGATTTCTACTATTATCTTCATTGTTTCCGTGATTCAACTTCTTTTGGGTGTATATATATATATACATATTTTTTTCTAATTCTTTGAGATGAATCATTGATGAAGCCATTTATCTTTTATTATAAAAAGTACATTTTGTAATATATATTTCCTGTGAACATTGTTTTAGATGTTTTCTATATATTTCAAATATTGTATTTTTAGTGTCAGTACAAATATTTTAATTTGTATTTTTAATTATTAATTGATCATAGTTTATTTAGAAGTGTATTGCTTGATTTTTAAAATATGAGGATTGTCTAGTTATCTTTTAAAAATGCGTTCCTAACTTAAATAGATTGTGATCAGAAGACAGCTCTATATATTTTCAATTCTTTGAAATATTTTAAAATTTACAGTATGGCTTATTAGATGGTTTATGTTGGTAAATGTTCAAATTGCACTTGAAAACACCAAGAACATGAAAGATCTATACACTGAAAACTATGAAGCATTGATGAAACAAGTTGAAAAAGATACAAATAAATGAAAGATATCCTATGTTCATGAATTGGAAGAATTCATATTGTTAAAATATGCATACTGCACCAAAAGATATACAGGTTTAATCCAATCCCTATCAAAATTCCAATGTCATTTTTCACAGCAATAGCAAAAAAATCTTAAAATCTGTTTGGAACCACAAAAGACCTCAAATAGCAAAAGCAATCTTAAGAAAAAAGAAAGTTAGAAGCATCACACTTCCTGACATCAAATTACATTTCAAACCTGTAGTAATCAAAACAGCATGGAACTGGCAGAAAAACAGACACAGACCAACAGAATAAAATAGGGAGCCCAGAAATAAACCCAAGCATATATGGTCAACTACTTTTTGACAATGGCACCTAAAATATAGGGAAACGACAGTCTCTTCAATAAATGGTGTTTTGAAAACTGGGCGTCCGCATGGAAAACAATGAAAATGGACCCTTATTTTACACTATACACAAAAATCAACTCAAAATGGATTAAAGGCCTAAATTTAAAACCTGAAACTATAACACTCCTGGAAAAATACACAGGGGAAAAAGTCTTTGCCATTGGTCTTGGCAATAACTTTTTGGATATTACATTAAAAGCTCAAGCAACAAAAGCAAAAAAAGATAAGTGGGTCTACAACAAATTAAAAAAATTCTGAATAGAAAAGGAAAAAATCCTAGGGATTGGGAGAAACTATATTCAAATCATATATATGACAGCATGGTTAATATACAAAATGTATAATGAACTCACACCACTCAATAGCAAATAAACCAAATAACCCAATTAAAAAATAGGCAAAAACTTGAATAGAAATTTTCCCAAAAAACAATTGCAAATGGCCAACAGATATATAAAAAGGTGCTCAATATTACTAATTAGGAAAATCCGAACAAAACCACAATGAGGTATCACCTCACACCTGTTAAGATGACTATTGTTATGAAAAAGGCAAGAGATGACAAGTGTTGGCGAGATTGTAGATAAAAGAGAACACTTGTTTGCTATTGGAGGGAATATAAATTGGTAGAGCCATTATAGAAAACAGTATTTTCCTCAAAAAATCAAACTTTGAACAGAATTTTCCTCAAAAAATTGAAAACGTAA
>NW_012152641.1:358963-359343 GCF_000956105.1 Propithecus coquereli | reverse complement strand
TATTCAAATTTTAAAAATCAAATTTATAAATTGGAATAAATCATAATAATGTGAAAAAGCATTAGGAATTCCAATTTACTATAAACCACAAGTGTCATCTGAATTCCTATAGGGATTTTGAGGGCATATTTTCTATCTACTTTATGTATACATCAACCACAGCCCTTTTAAAAGGTCTCGCATATTGCGGGACACAGGTTATGGTAAGCATTATAAAGCAAGGTAGAATGTCTATATTCTTGACTTTTGACTCTAAAAGGTGTATGATTTGTGGTTTACATCTCTGGACTTCAGTGTCTTCATTTATAAGATACAGAGCTGTTCTAATTGAATACAATTTCTTTCAGCTTTAATTTCTTTTTTTTTATTTTTTAAAAACT
>NW_012152641.1:356716-358728 GCF_000956105.1 Propithecus coquereli | reverse complement strand
TGGCCCTTCTGAACTGTATCCTGTCTCTGACTGGGGCACCAAAGAAAGGTCTATGGAAGCTATTATATAATTGACTTTCATGATATCACTTCAAAGTAGGTTGGATAACAACTTCTCCTACCCTGACACCCCCAGCTTCCCTTAATAATTCAAATAAATCAGTCATCTATGTATTGATTCAAGTCTTTCTACTTATTTATATTTTCATACCGATTCAAATGTGGGTCCATGAATTAGTTAAGTTTATTATTAATAACTGTTTGTAGAGTGGTCTTTTCTTTATTTATTCCAAACTACCTTATTCAAACAATTAAGAGAAGCATCTAGTAGGGGCTTTCAGAGATCCAGAGGTTCCCTTAAAAAAAAAAAATGGAGTTCCCTTAAAATATGAAGAAATGCTAAAGTTGTGTTGCAAAGTATGGTGATACATTTAAATATTTACATTAAGCCACAATTTAACACCAGGTATACAATGTAATCTAATTCTGCAACTTTCAAAAGATTTATTAAAAATGTAATAGTGTGCCCAGTTGTGGTGGCTCACACCTGTAATCCTAACATTCTGGGAGGCTGAGGCAGGAAGATCCCTTCAGCCCAGGAGTTTGAGGTTGTAGTGAGCTATGATGATGCCACTGCACTCTAGCCAGGGTGACAGATTGAGATTTTGTTTTAAAAAAAAAAAGGCAATAGTGTATGGATTAAAGTGGTATGGTGAGTTTCTTCTTTCCTGTACCTCTGTGACTGCAAATTCATTTGAAATGACCTCAAAAGTGTACCAAGAGGTTCTTCATGGATGTGAGGCTTAAGCCAAAATGCCCTACGGACTTCCTTGATAAATATCAACATCTAGTTTCTAATAATCTGAGGTTTGGTGACAAAGTCTCTGGTTTCCTGATCCTTATCCTTCATGTGAATGGTAAAATTAAATAAACTATTTAGTTCAGGCTGAGTTGCAGGTGAGGGAGAATAAGGAGATGGAAGAATGCAAATGAAAGTTAATTTTCTTTATGAATTGGCTAATTTTCCTTGGAGGTAAAACTGGTTGGGCAAACTTCAGGACACTAAGCAAGGTTAAAAAAATATTAAAGCAGCAAAATAGTGGCATAGTGTGAGGCAATGGAGAAGGTCGCATTGAGGCTAAGTGATTACAGTGTTATCTCTATCTGAACTTATCTTCACATATATCTATTATTCAGGAGTTTACTTTTCAGTAGGCTACTGAACTGGTCTTTCCCTACTCCAGCATTGTTTATCTGTCAGATGGAGACAATAACAGAGCAGGCAGCTCCACGCTGATTTCTTGAGGCTTCTTACTGGTTAGACAAAATATCCACAACTCTGACGAGCTTTGTAGATGCTACTGTTTCCCTTCGTGCAGACATAGCCTGTGTTTGATGGACTCTTTCTATTGACCATTTAAATGTTAACCAGCAGCCAAGTCCTCAGAGTGGGAAGATTCTTCTCCAGCCATTTAATATTTTTCGTTATGGTTTCCAGAACAATTTGAAAAATATCCAGATGTGATCCTTGAGCCTTAAGAGATTCAAAAAATAGTTTCACCTCTTCCAATTCATCCTTGGAAGAAAAGTGGGATGTGGTACCAGAGATGATTATTCTCATGGCAAATGAGCTCAAGTCGAATTTCTGAAGGAAATGGGTCCAATTTTCTCTTACAAAACTCCAGGCTAATTGCTGCCCCTTTGGATTTCTGGCAATTGCTTGAAGGAGAACTGCCAAGTCCTGTGTCTTGATAACCTTTCCTTCCATTCCTAGTTCAATTGACTTTTCTTGATGCTTGCTTGTTGACAATGCATACAGAATTTTGTTTTTTTCAGCACCTGACATTGACAATTCATATTGCTCCAAAAGGTAATTCCATCCTTCTGTTGTCCGAGCACGCACAGAAAACACAATCTGTAAAACATCTGTCGGAATATTTAATTTTCCATTGGATTCCATCCACTGAGAGAAGAGTTCAGCTGCCTTCCGGATGCAAGGAGCCTGGTTCAGGT
>NW_012152641.1:355243-356666 GCF_000956105.1 Propithecus coquereli | reverse complement strand
AAAAATATTTCAAAGAGAAACTACAAATTCAGTGTTCAGTTCTTGTCCAAAAGGAAAAATAAAAATTGGCCTTGGATATCTCAGATTCTAGATGCTTTGCTCTTAAATTTGACAGACTAAAAATTAGTCTGTAAACAAGACTTATTTTGTTTTGATCAGAGGAAACTTATATGTTAGTTTTTTAAAAAAAAATATATAGTATTTTGCCAGTTACCTCCCAGGAGATGAACAAGCAGTAAAATTAATGCAGCACTTGCCTGGTACAAATGGCCTCTTGTCCCTTGGGAGGTCGACACCTGCATATTTACAGCCACAGTTTCCTAGACAGTACTTTATCTCCCGACACTACTTAATATCATTGCAATATGGAGGGTACCAACATTTGTTTTTAAACATAAGAAGGTGATGTTTAATTTAAGGTTTATAATTTTTTTCTTATTTTTGAGAACTTTTATTATTAATACCTTATATTATTTCAGTGACTTAGGTGTTTAGGAGAGCAGCCAGACATAAAAATCAAAACAGGAGCATTTTAACTCCCACAAAAGGAAAACTTAAAGTCAAAATAATATTGTTTCTGAACAAAAAACAAACCACATCTATCAAAATTAACGGATTTCCTCAGTAAAATGTAATCCACTGAAATATTCTGTTACTATAATTTTTATTAGCTGTAACAAGGCCACGTAAATAAAGTTGGGGTTTTTTTAGGAAAGGGGGAAAAAAGGAAAGATGTGAAGAATTCTCAGCCAAATATATACAATAATGTCAATTTATATAAAGTTGCAATTATATTTTCTATTGTAAATTAAAATAGATAGAAGAAGGGCTTATATTTTCTATAATTAAATGATAGTTTATATATCAAATTTAAAAAAAAACAGAGTTGATTGGTATATTGGATACACTCTACTACCTTTTTTCCCTTAATACAGGCCAATTTCCATTGCTAGCTGAACAGGAAATGCAAGGCTTGAGATACCTGTGTGGAAGTCTAAATATAAGGCTCTACAATAGTAGCAAATGTATACTGATGTCTTTAATTATCTCTTCTCTGAAATTAAACTTTTACTGTATTCTCAGTTTAAATATTATAATTTGCTATATAAATCTATAGGTCACACTAAACATAATTCTTTGCTTCTCTAAACCCTTTATCAATTTTCTACTAACATTAATTATGCCCAGTGTTTTGACTTATATCTATGTAAGTATATCTCTTACTTTGGAATGTTTCCAGATAGATCTAATGGAAAAGTTATTAATCTTACTTGATTTTAATTCATTTTCTTGTCAAAGTATTGTTTTGTTTGACTGTTCTTTAAATATGTAATCTATCTGATTCCCTGTTTTGAAACCTCCAGTAAAAGGTTCTAGTGGTGTTCTTCAAGTTTAAATTTTTGGTCACAGTCTTGACTAATAC
>NW_012152641.1:351963-355173 GCF_000956105.1 Propithecus coquereli | reverse complement strand
ATTAGAAACCACTATTTCATTTAATGTTTTTTGTCACAGAATTTTCCCAGTTACTAAAAATATAATTTCTATGCATATTTAAATTAGTGTCTTGTAAGACACATATAGTTTTATTTTTAATTGAGTACATAAAATTTGAATTTTATTTGGCATGTTATCCTCTTCACATGTATTGAAATTGCTGGTATATATGATTTTATATCTATAGATACAATTGTAAAGCTATCTTCTTAAGATTTGTTTTCTATCAGCCTTTTCTATCTAAGGCCATTCTAGCTCAAGTTCTCTGTTTCAGTCAAAGCTGTCCTTGGGCTTCTGTTGAAGCTTGACATTTCCCTCTGCCCACTCCTGCTTTTCTCCCCCCTCCTACGGGTGTTAATCATGAGAGCATTCCTTAATGACTGCTCTGAACGAACGCGAAAATCTACCTTGGAATTGGCTTCATAGGAAAGCAAACAGCCAAATACATTGAGTGCAAAGATATGGTTTGTGAGATATGAATCGCATGCTGCCTGGGTGCCAGTAAAAACGCTATCACTGGTCATGGGTACAGATAGTTCCTGGAATAAAAAGGTGGTGGTTCAATTGTTCAGTGGTAAATTAAAGGACATACTAGTGAAATTAGTGAATTAGCTAGTGTGATGTACCATGTGTTTGAAAATGTGGGAGGGGGAGAAGTAACTCCAAGGGCAGCAGAACTGGGTACTACCGCAACAGGATAACTGAAAACTAAGAGCAACTAATCACCAACTGAAAGCAGATTTGACAGTCAGGGGACCTCTGCTGTAGCATCTGCTGAAGGGAGAGGGTACAGGAAGCTGAAGAAATGGCCCAGGATATAATTATCAGAGTAGTCAAGCAACAAAAATTGTTAAATTACCAAGCAAGCATTTCTACTATGCAAAGGCCAGGGTCTAGCTTGGGAAAGAATGGGATCACTATTAGGACAACCCAGATTAATGCCCTTGAAAATCACAAATCTCCCGATTTCCCTGAACCCTGTAAGACTGCACAAGTGGCCCACTCATCCCAGTTAAGAGCTGTCATCCTGCCTCCTTGTCTAAAGTTAATTAATGCAGAAGCCTTGCCCTTGCGGACACTACACACCCCACTCAGTTCTGCCTCTTCCTTCCCATTCGGCCAACATGACCTAGCTGAGAGCATGAGCTGCACCTGATAAGAGAAGGGAGGGGAAGAGAGGGCCTATAACTGCAAAATACTGCACCATCTAAGCAGAAGGCACCTGCAGAAGCTGGGAGAAGACATTTGGAATTGCATTCTGTGGGCGCTTAACAGGGGTCCACCTTTTCGATTTAGTGTGATCAGAAACATTTTCTCCCTTTCCGTTGTATCACAAAAATGAATTTAAGCCCATTTAAAAATATTAAGTATTTTAAATGCACAATTACAAATATAGAACTATGTTTTAATGCATATAACATTTGAGGTACTCTTCTATGCCCTGGGATTTCATATGAATGCAGTATGTTTCCTGCGTTTGAGGAAATCTGCAGTCAGACACACAATATGCTTTCTGAGCAAAGAGAAAAAACACAGTAGACTAATGTCAAGATTCAAGAAAGATTTTCTGGAGAACTTGTTTTCTGAACTTAACAGTGAAGGTTGAATTAGAGTTAGTGAGACCTTCCATGTATCCCTTCCTCCACCCAAAAAAGACAAACACTATTTGGAAAAGTTGAAAAAAATATAAGCCAAATCTTAGAGATAAATATTGTGAATTATTGGTCAATTGATAACATCCCTCAACTTATCAATCTTACCATCCTGCGCAGTGTGGAAAATAATGAGAAAATGTACACTCCTGTTCCGGGAAAGCATCCTCAGAAAAGTTATAAGTGCAAAACATTTCTAAGGCATCCTGAATTCAGAACTCACATATAAAGTCATTGTTATTTTATCTATTCTCTTCTGATAAGCATCATCAGGGATGATTCAATGACAAATCTTCATTAAATCTAAATTGTATCCCATATTATTTTAACTCAATCACCAGCAGAGGAGTGGAGACAAGATTTCAACCGAGTGCAAAGCAAAAATTAATGTTTTCATCACACGTTCTTTTCATTTATTAGGGCTTATCACTTATCCTGTTAACTTATTTTTAGAAAGAATTTCTCTAACACAAATCATAGTTATTGAAGGAAATCTTTTTATATGTCTCCTTAATCTTCTGTATTCTCCCATCAATTAAACAGATCTCTTAAGCTATGGTGAATAATCATATGGACTAGTCATAGAATATTATTTGTCAGGAACCATACAGGATTATTTATGTTAAACAGCACTAATTTTCATAACAAACTAAAAGGGCACATGTTAGTAATAACTCATTTTACAGATTAGAAAATTTAGTTTCAAAAGTAAAGTAACATACTGATAACAGTGGATATAAACATGACAAATGGAGACAAACTCTTTATCTCTCTGCTTCTGCATTCTGAAAGGTATCACTGCAGAAATCCTTGATGAACAATAATGCGTGGAATCATGCCTGGAGTTTTTAATTAAATGTCACAACTGTTAGCGCCTCTTGTATCATGTCCTACTGATGTGACAGTATGAGTAGCTTTCATCTTTCAGTTGACTCAATCTATTATTATTGAACAGTTTTGATATAGAATAGTAGAGGTTTTTAAATCTGTAAAATACAAATTGTAAGTCAAAAATAACTTGACATTTAGATAAACTTACTACATAAATACAGAGTCTTCTCAAAAGTAAACAAACCTTCAATGTGTACATATGTTTGTGCTTTGTGGGGGTATGCATGCATGTTTGTGTAACTGTGTAACTACACATGGAATGCTATTATTAAAGTGCACATTTAGAGATGAGAAAAAGAAAAAGATAAGAGTAGTATGATTGAGACAGGCACAAGGTCAAGACATAGAGCTTGAATTACATACAGGAAACCAAGGAAGGCATTTAACAAAAACATGTCATAGCAAAAGTTGCATTTTTGATAACGTATTCTACCTATGTTATGGAATGGGTTGGGCTATCAGTTGGGGACATCACAATAATAAACGTGAAAAATGATAGGAATCTGGAATGTGTCAGATATTGTTATAATATATTTGACCACGGTATACAAGTTCCTAAGAAGGTGGGCTCTGTATCTTAAAATACATGCCTTTTGAAAAATATTTCAAAGAGAAACTACAAATTCAGTGTTCAGTTCTTGTCCAA
>NW_012152641.1:336401-340803 GCF_000956105.1 Propithecus coquereli | reverse complement strand
GACATATCTAATTAAATAGACTTAAATTTATTTTATATTTTAAGTGACTTACCTCTGTAAATGCTTTTCAAACATTTAATTTACTTTCATACTAAAAATCTTTTTTTGACATTCATACTTCATAGGTTCATATAAACTAAAATTAAATCATAATTACAATAATAAATGGGCATAATCAAGGTTGAGATAAATTCTTAACTAATAGGAATGTAACCCTTTGGGATAATTAGAGAATGAACTAATAACATTAAGGAGTCTGTGTTATTACCATTATTGCTATATTAGAAAATAAGAATGAAAAGGATGTTTATCTGGTGAGCAGTAATTGGTGAACAGTTAAGGAAAGCATCTTAATTGTGACACTTTCCATTAGAGTACTCATATATCTAATAAGGTTTCTGCACACTCACTTTTCAAGTCTTTAAGGAAAAAGTCTGATTAATTCATTTAATCAGATTGATTTATCTTAATGTGCCAAATCTCTCCATTGCATCTGTTATCTGCAATAGTACACCCTGTCAGTGTTTATCTTTATGTTTGCGTCTGGAGGGATTGCTTCTTTCGTAGTGAAAGTGGTGAGAAGGGAGTGGTGTCTATTTAGCAACCTTTGTGAGGATAAATTATCAAGGAGTAGAAAGTAGTCTTGAGGAAAAAAAAGGATAAGTTAGCCAATCGTGTTTCAAAATTCAAACATTATTAGGGAATAATCAAGACCTATTTTCCAGAAAATGAAATAAAGCTCTTTGAAATTAAAATTTAAAGACAGGAGCTGCCTGGAACTAGAAACGGATACGGGTAACCCAGGAAGTGGGTGTTAACCGCAAAGTTGGCAAGTGAGACTGGGCTGCAGTGGAGATCCGCGGTGTTGCTACAGATGGTGGCGGATTTAGTGCTCGACACTGGCATCCTACTGAAGCAAGAAAAATAACAGCAGTTACAGAAGGATGACAGATTATAAAAGTGTCCCCTCTTGAGAGGGAGAATAATGGACTTGCGCTTTAGTGTTCAATTCCTGCATGAATAGAGGTTCTTGCATCCTAAACAGGAGAGAAGTCATAGGAGAAGGATGAACAATATGCTGGACTCCCTGCTAATGGGATGGAGTCTATTTTAATTTTCTTTAGAAAAATAAAGAATGTGAGTATATTTACACCCTAAGTGTTGTGTAGCCTTTCATTTACTACTGTGACTAAATCTTCACACAAAAGGAGTCAGCAAAATTCATAGAAATTCAGGCACCAGTGTGCAATATAAAGAAACTTATTTTAGGGGGAAGAGACAGATTCAGTGCTAGGCCCAAACTTCCACAAGTAAATTAAAAAGCACCATTTTAACTGTGAAAGATCGGCCTATCCACTAGTCATACTTACAGCGTAAAATACAAAATAAATAACAACTTATGGACCATCGTGAGGATTAGTGGCTCAGGAGAGATAAGATTAATTAAGATTATTTTGTCTCAAAGTACTTAAGAAATGTAGAAAATGTTCGTTTAGGGAAAATCTCTTACATATTCTACATTATATTTCTTTAAAGATTTTGCAAAACCCACGTGAGAAAATTGGTCTGCCAACTGCACTGATTTATTGCCTCCAGAAAAAGTTAGATGATGAATCATTTCCCCTCCAAGCCACTTTTTTTTTTCCAAAATATTTTAGAGATTTTAAACTGATTGCAACTGATTATATCAAAGGCATTAGCTGTTTAATGCAGTGATTCTGTGTGTGCCAACTTCTAAATGTATAAAAGAGTGTAGTCTTGAAATAAGAAGTCCTCACTTAGGATATCTACTTTGTATGGAAATTAATGCACTTAGGGGCTAAACAAATAGACCTTTTTTTTTCCCCCTTCCCATGCATAAAAGACAGAAAATGAATGCCAGCACAGTTAACATATTCAATCAGTCTTCCTGTTTACTATTTTAACTGCATTTCCTAACATATACCAAATGGCAAATAATTTGGGGCATATTTTCGTATATTATCTAAAAGTTCTTCTAATTAATAAAACTGGAAAGCCATCTGTACATAATGTGCAAAATAAATGGAATTGACAGAGCAATTTTGTTAGTGATTTGATTTACCCAACACCAGCGTACCTTGAAGTCTTCGGGATTTTTCCTCCCTGTATTTTCAAACTATAACTCATTCCCTTTCATAGTAGCACTATATTAAAAGTTGTTGAAATAAACTAGATTATATATTTTCTAACTACACAGAATAATGACTATCCAGCTAGGAAAATAAGTCTTTTTAATAGATAATGCCACTTTATTCATGTTTGTGTAAGTTTAATGGCAAAAACAGTAGACCCTGAAAGAATTCTAGTCTTTAGGGAATTTCTTTAAATTGGAATCATAATCCAACTGTAAACTGGGAAGGGGAAGGAAGCACTGATACACAGAGTACCTAACAGTATGCTGACAGTGCATTCATTCTCTGGAGAATTAAAAGAAAAAGATGCATTTCCACTAACTGTATATAGTTGATTATCAATCTTTCTAAATTAAATGTTATAAATAGGAAATCCATAGAAGTGTGATAAAAATATTACAAAGTACTCAATGAAATTATTATGTAATATCATATTGTATAGTATGATCTACAAACTTTTATTGTTACTGGGAAGTCAGCTAAATTAATTTTTCTTTCCCCCGCTAACTATGAAGACTGTACCTTTAGTTCGCACTGATTTGAATGATAAATTCTCGGTCTATTTTTACAAAATATTCCCAAGAGCAAACAGAAGCTAGTTGACAGCCCCAGTTCACAGTGTCTAAGAGACCATGATAAGCTAAATGATGACTCTACATACATCAACTCCAAGAAATGTATTTACTGCTCTCAACTAAACTGAAGTAGATAGAATGAATATTGCCGTGTTATAAATGAAGAAAGTGAAGCCAGAGATACTGAATGAGTAGTCCAAGAACTCATGACTAGATATTGACAGAGTCAAGATCAAACCAGCCAGCTTGGGCCAGGGCTCATGCTTTCACCACTGCAGTGAACTTCACAGAGCTGGGAGAAAAAAGATTTTGCATGTAGAATCCTAAATCTAGTTAAATAATCATTCAAGTTAACTGAAGAATTAATATATTTTCAGATATGTAAAAACCGAGGCAATTTACCATCCACAAATTTTTCTAAAATTATTTTTTTGAGATTGTACTGCAAGAAGATAAAAAATGAAAGCAAATACAAGTTATGGAAAATATTTTGGTTAGTACTAGTTAATACAGTTGGTTAAATGCAAATAATTCTTGAGTGTAAAAAGGAAAAGGAAACTATATAGGTGTTTTTCAAAACAGAAATGATCCAAGAGGATGTTAAAATTACAAAACAAACAATGATGGCAACCTAAGAACTCCATAAAGTTTATAAGTAAATGGAAAAAAGTGTTAATTTCAAAGCACACATAAACAAGTATTAATGACATGGAATATTCCCTTTTTATATACTCTTCTAAGACTGAGAAGGTGGAAGGTTTGGATGGAGACAAATGTACACACAGTCATCCTAGGGCTTTTCACATTAGACAATGTGAGTAAAGTCTCTATATAGTTTAGACCCTAAATTTCAAAGTAGTGGCAATATCTGTGTTCTAGAAACTATTTTTGAGCAAAGCAAAAGGGAGAATGCATGTTAAATAATTTTATAAGGTGACTTTCCTTGATACTGAAACCAGGAAAAGATAAATCAATAAAAGAACAATGCAGCAAATCTCAATGAGGAAAGTAGGATGCAAAAACCTTAAATGCATATATATCCATTGGAATGCCTTCACATGTATTGGGCATATATTGGCACCACTCTGAAGTCTAAAGACAAAATAATCCATCATGTTACAGCACCTCTGAAAATGCTGGTACAATATTAGCTTCATTTATAAATGCTTGCCTGTGACAGAGGCAATATAAGGAAATGACTTCCATGGCAAAAATAAGAAAGTCAGACCTCACAGGAGTAGGTTAATGTGAAGCCTACATTTGCTTGAGGGGTATCTGCTAATCTGTTTTGGCATTCATTTTAACAATAAAGCCTGGAGTCTGAGCAATATAGGAAGAGGTTTAGATTTTAGACCCTTGAGAAATCTGGGAACCCAGATAAGCAACATGCTCCATGTATGTAACAGGAAAACAAACAAACAAAGCCTTCCTTCAGAGAGTAATTGTGAAGATACATCCCTGAATTGATATGGCCAAGCATGGAACAAAAAACAAACACAAATTCACGAAGTTCTGCTTTGAGAATTCTTAACCACAAGCCCAAACTCTCAAAATTTGTGAGACCTGAAATTCAACTACTTGCAAAACCTGAAAATTTCCATGTCAAAAATTTAGTATACACAAGGAGTGCAATGCGCACTACCCGAAGGATGGACATATTTGAAACACGGACTT
>NW_012152641.1:324032-325132 GCF_000956105.1 Propithecus coquereli | reverse complement strand
TAGCAGAGACCTTATAAACATGTTCAAATAAATGACTTGTTAAAATCCACACAGCTAATTGGTGGCAAGGTCAAACTCTTATTTTCTTGTCAATGCTATATAACTATTAAATGGTCAGGTAATTAAAAAATTAAGACGTTGTAAAGTTTGTCACACATTTTAGATTCTTCTAACTCTTCATTGCCTTAATAGAGTAGAAGGTTGCTTATCTTTCTATGATAAGGACAAGGAGGTTATTAACTACCAATGAAGAATCATGAAATTAATACAAATCTATTTAAAAGATTACTTTAATTTAAAATGTTATTTAAGTATGTAGTTTAAAATATGTTTTAATTTAAAATGTAATTTAAATATATATACTAAAACAATATATATATATGTAGATGTCAGTCTTCTAGCACAAGCTGAGATCTCTTAATTGAGTATGTGTCTTTTTAAAGGAATTTTAAGGGCTTTTTTCTTATATAAACCACAGTTTAAAATTTTGAGTTTGAGTTTCTTTAAAATGAAGGCATATTTTAAAGATTGGTTCAAATCAATTTGATTGTAGATTCCTTCTATTATGTTATCCCTCCTGCCTAAATTTAAGGTTACCTCTCTTACATGTGTTAAGAAAACATTTTCCAGATTTCAGAATAAGTGGGAAGCAGTATGTTCTTCAAATGTCATCCTGGGATACCATTTAATAGGCCTTATCCAAGTAGTATTTAATTTTTAGGAGTATATGCTTTGAACTTGCTGTTTTTATTTGATTAGAAGCTAGATATAGTAAAGTTATACATTAATCTAAAGATTTCTAACAAAAAGTTATGGTTTTGATGCTCTTTAGGATATTGGGGACCCAGTTTTATAACTAATCTAGCCATTTATATTAATTTTCTTTATTTTTAAACACTCAAAACCTTTTTAATGCTTTTGGAAATAGTGTAATCATCTTACTAGTGCCCTTTATTAATGAGTTAAATAATATGGTGACTTTTGTTCATTTTGTATTTTTGTAAAAGTTATTTTGTAAACTTTGCAAAATTTATACTTTGACATATCTAATTAAATAGACTTAAATTTATTTTATATTTTAAGTGACTTACCTCTGTAAA
>NW_012152641.1:309083-312622 GCF_000956105.1 Propithecus coquereli | reverse complement strand
ATATAAAATAGTTCACAGAAAGAAATGTGTGGCCCTGCTTGCTTACATTAACATAACACAGAGGTGAAAACTCATGAGGTAAGCATCTATCTTAAGAAATTAGAAAAAGAACAACACAATAAATCCAAAAAGTCAGAAAAAGATAACTTAGGAAGGAATGACATTTAAAATGAGAGCTGATTTCTCAATAGCTTGAGAATAAAAATGAAAATCTTGAAAATGAGCTACATGGGCCACCTGAGACCAAGGAGGATAATGATGAGCTGAAAGCTGTAGTAGAAGCGAATCCATCTCAACCTACCCGTGAATTAGCAGCAAGGTTTGACGTTACCAGTCCAATAATACGGTACCATTTGAAACAAATGGGCAAGGTAAAAAAGCTGGATAGATGGGTACCATGTGAATTAAACGAGCGTCGGAAGAGAAATTGTCTCGAAGCTTGCCTTTCTTTGCTGTCACGACATAAAGGCAAACCATTACTACACCATATTGTTACATGTGATGAAAAGTGGATGCTTTTTGACAATCACAAGCACTGTTTGGATAAAGATGAAGTGGCGAAACACAGTCCAAAATCGAATATTCATCAAAAAAAGCTAATGCTATCTGTTTGGTGGTCCAGTGCAGGTATAATCCACTACGGCTTCACAAAACCTGGTCAATTGATTACAGAGGATGTCTACTACAACCAATTGGATGAAATGATGAGTATGCTTGCGATTAAATAGCTGAGATTGGCCAATCCAGACCAACCCTCTTGAAGGACAATGCTTGACCACATCTCACACAAACAACAAAAATGCTGCTCAAACTACAGAGACTGGACTTGGAAACTCGCTGTCATTCACCATATTTACCAGACCTTGCACCAACTGACTATCACTTCTTCCAGGCTTTGGACCACTTCTTACAAGGAAAAATATTCAATTCTCAACGAGCTGTGGAAAATGCCTTTCTCAATTTCATCACCACTTGTTCTCCAGGCTTCTTTGCTGTTAAGATGGCAAAACTGTGTTGATACTTTGGGCTCACACTTTGATTAATTGTACTGCTTCTTTTTAGAGATCTAATAAATTACACTTTTGGTTCAAAATCAGATATTTCATATTTAGTGACCTAATATTTACAGTTCATATTGAAACCAGGTACCTAGTAGTAGGTTGTAAGTAGTTTTCACATCAGTGTGAGGATTCAGTCATTTTCAACATTCATTGTTTTGTGATCTTCATGGGCATTGTTCAACTTTTTCTGAGCCCTGCAGTCCAGAAAGCGGCAATGATCAAGCATCTCCCCACCTTACGTTGCTCTGGGATGGGATTAATGGAAAAGAGCACCCCACCCTTGCATATTCGCAGGTAAAGACATTTCCACTCTTCCTCATGACTCCCATGAGACTGCTAGAAGATTCCTTTATTTACTTACCTCTACAAAGCCCAGCCCCCTTCCTTTTCTTTGAGACATTCTTCATTAATGAATGTTCTTCATATGGCATTGGCCTAGGAAAAATCATCTTCTTAATTTTGTCTTTAACACCTTAAACCTTAACAAGTGGCAGAAAAGACAGAACTATTAATATTTCACATCTTGTATTTTAGTCATCCTTCTTAAAGAGGAAAATTTTCTAAATGAAATGAATCTTTACAAATTTGAGTAAGTAGGAATAAGAGACCTATAAATCTATAGATTTCTCCACTCTTCTACTTTTTCCTAAAAGTAACCCTTTCCATGGCCTCTCCCTGACTTCTGTTGCCAGATATTGACCCATCTCCCCACCCACATCTCTTTCTGCAGCCCGAGAGAGACTGTGTGGTTCTGACACTGCTCACTTAAACCCCTCCAAGTCATACTGGTCTGAATTCTTTGCAATGTTTATATTCACCTCAATCAGAAAGCACCACAACTTTTCCTTTCTGAAATGTGGAATACTTATTTGTATAAAAATGTAATAGTTAATTAAGTTTTTTATTATCGTCAGAAAATATGAGCTAACTCATGTTTTCTACCTATCCCTAACCATTTTCTGTATGTCTGTGTCGCTGATGGTGTCTTCCTACCTATGTGTGAGAGCAAGATTTGTTCATTCTTTAAGGAACATCATTCTTACAAAGTGTGAGTCTGACATGGTATCTGGGAGACAAGGTTTCTTATCTGCAGAGCTTTTTCTTGAACTCATAATTAATTGCTGGTTCTCATGTTTCTGTTGCATGCTTCATATGGTGATTTGGACTCAGGGAGTTCTGAGTAGGTGTTGCTAAATGCCTGTGACACCGCAGGAGAATGCAGATGAAACAAACGCAGTGTTCATAATGCCACTCTGACTGAAGGCTTTTGATTGCATTTCCAGGCTCTCTCCTTCCCTGAGTTGACTTTGAAAATTATCTTCCAAATGATAAAACTTGTTTCAGGATTAGAACCAAAAGTTTTCAGTAACAAAGGATAGAAATTGAGAAATTTTAAAAAAGAGCTTTAATGATCTTGGAAATCGGAACAGGCAGAGAGGGTTGTTCTGCAGCACACAAGACCAGAAGGGACTCTCTCAGTTCTACTGTTTAAGTGAGAATTTTAATTACCCCAGCTACCATTGCTGTCATTGGCAAATAAGCACCGTAGGAAAACAAGCAAGGATGATTAATTATTATGAATGTGGATTTAGAAGTACTTTAAAGCAGTGGTGAGGAGATTTAGTGTCATGCTAATCACCACCAAGGCCAAAACCAAAAATAAAGCCATGGGAAGGGTTTGTGGATCTTTCTCCACCTCTATAGAATGAAAATCAAAGATGATGCTATTCTCATCATTTATTGAAATGATTATAGTTCTGCAAATACCAATCATCGTGTGTTTCCAGGAGACTTCTATGCTATAAATAAATGATAGCAATAATTTAGCCATTGTAAAGGTATTCATTTTTAAGACTTAAAAATTACGCATACATAATTGCATACAAAAGAGTGTTTGCAACACTTAGGTATAATTTAAAAGTTAGTAGAATATTGTTCTCTATACCTGATATCTAGTTTAAGAATTAAAAGTTAGAGGCCTCTTGGGTACTTTTCACCAATCACATCCCTTTCCCTCCACCTCAGAGTTAAACACTTTTTTAAAAATTTTGTGTTAATTATTCTTTGACATTGGTTATAGTTTATCACATATATATATACCCTGAATAATAGTTGTTCCTATTTCTGCTTTTGTAGAAATATGATTAGGCCATATGTGACCTTTTTTTTAAAATATTATGCTTTTAGATACATCAATGTTGTGTTTATCCATTGTTCTCCTTATGAAAAATTGGGTTATTTCTAGCTTTGGGGTAAAACATATTGCTGTAATAAGCGTTGTACAAATCTCTTGATTCACATTTAGAAGAGTTTCCCTAGGCTATGAATTGCTGAGTCATAGTATATATGCATCTCCAACTTTATGAAGTAATGTTAAATGATTTCCAAAGTAATTTTAGCAATTTATATTCACACTAGTAAAGTTTAAGAGATTTTATTGTAAGACATACTTGGACATTGTTGGACCTGGAAGTTTTA
>NW_012152641.1:307237-309033 GCF_000956105.1 Propithecus coquereli | reverse complement strand
ACTTAATATATAGGTATAAATGGTGATGCATAAACATTAGTAATAGTTAACAAAAGCACATACAGAATTATGTTCATTAAAATTACAAATAAGTTAATAGATACAAAATAGTAAAAGAAAGTGATATTATATATATTTCTAGAAAAGAAAAAGGGAACTTAATATTTGATGAAGAACCAAAATTTTCTAGACAGGCTTGAAAAAGAACCAAATAGAAATTTCAGAAATAAGAGATCCAGAAGCAGACAAAGAAAGAATAGTGAAGAGGCCATATTTGAAGAGAATTTTCCAGAATTAATAAAAGACAACAATATCATATTTAAAAAATGCAATGAACCTCAGGTAGAATAAGTAAAAAAATTTCAGGTATGGACTCACTGTGATGAAACTATAGACAACAAAGAAAAGACAGGTAGCTTAGGAAGGAATGACATTTAAAATGAGAGCTGATTTTTCAATACAGCCAAAATATGCTGTACTTTTTTCTTTAAAGCACTGAAAGAATGTAATGTTAACCTAGTATTTATATGCAACAAAACTATTTTTGAAGACTGATGTTATAGTTGTTTACAAGCAACTTATCTTAAACATATGAACGTAGAAATGTTGGATCCAAGACAGCCTAATGTTCCCTTCAGCTTGACAAAAATTTAGACCATCCTTTATTTTAGAAAACTTGTATTTTAATTTCTTTCTCTGCCCTTTTGAAATTTAAAGCATTTTAAAAGCCCCTTGTCAGTTTTAAATCCCTGGAATGTCCTTCTCTAAGACCTGGGATCTTTTTGAAACGTAATCACCAGGAAAGGTAGAGCCCCTATCTCCAAGTCTCTGTGGGAGGGTAGGAGCCCACCTTCAATGAGCAACAATTAGCAGAAACAGATAACCTAATAACAGAGGGAAACATTTAAACTAAAGAACGATGCTGTATTCTGGACACAATCTCATTGATCAATTTCCCATACTGTCCTGGAGTACTTTCCCACTAGCTCAACCCAACACTTAAAAATACACCTGACTTTTGATTAATCAGTCAAATTTAGGTTGAGCTCTAGCCTCTTTCCTATTGTAATGCTTTGAATAAAGTCTTCTTTTCCTGTTTGACATTTCCGGTGCAATTTTTTCTTTGGTGGTTCAAAGTCAATGGATTGAAAATAGTATTCCTAAGAAAATATCATCCAAAAGAAGGCTATTGTAGCTATATCATTATCAGTCAAAATAGACTATGCAAAAGAAATTACTAGAAATAAAGATGTTGTTACATACTTTTAAAAAATTAAATATCATAAAGATATAAAATTATAATCTATTTTCACCTAATAGTTTTAAAATATTTAAAGCAGAAACCATTCGAATTATAAGAATATTTGACAAATCCACCATCATGGTGGCACATTTTTTTTTATTTCAGCATATTATGGGGGTACAGATATTTAGGTTATCTATGTTGCCCTTGCCCCCCTCCAAGTCAGAGCTTCAAACGTGTCCATCCTCCAGACGGTGCGCATCGCACTCATTGTGTTTGTATATACCCATCCCCTCCTCCCCTCTCCCATCTGCCCGAAGCCTGATAAATGTTATTCTTATATGTGCACTTAGGTGTTGATCAGTGGCACATTTTAAAAGATCTCTTTCTACTAAATGGATAAAGCAGATAAAAATTTAGTAATAGTATACCCAACTTGAATTATACAATTACTATTTTTGATCACTCCACCCAATAATTAGATAATACCAATTTTAATTGAATAATCATGGTCATTCATATGCAAAGAGTATCTCAAGAAATTTCCCAGGTT
>NW_012152641.1:299274-300772 GCF_000956105.1 Propithecus coquereli | reverse complement strand
GGTCTTACTATATTGCCCAGGCTAATCTTGAACTCCTAGCCTCAAGTGATCCTCCCACCTCAGCCTTCCAAAGTACTCGGATTATAGACATGAGCTACTTTACCCAGGCTAAGTTGACTTTCTGAGGACTCATTATTTCCCTAAAAACCATGAATAATTTATATTGGAATATATGAAAATATATAAACAAAACAGGATGGTCAGTGTTTAGAATGTCATTAAGAACTAAAACTCTATAATACTAAAAATAGGTGAGAAAGTCTGCAGTATTTACTGAAGCTGAAGGGTGGAAGTATTTTTTTAAAAAGCCAAAGAAACAACAAAAAGCAAACACCAAGGAAGGAAGTAGGTGAATTTGATTAAATAGAGGGCTCTCTTATTAAAATTTCTACCCCAACATTAAGGACTTAAGAAACATGTTACTAGTTGTGTTCCTAATATTGAGACTATTATCTGTGATAAATTAAGAGCCCACACATCAAATTATCTAAGATGTTCCCTTAAAGTTACTTTTCTATAGGAGATTATCAATTTTTTAAAAACTAATATTTCTATGTCATCTATCATTCTACTATGTGCATTAATGTATATATGTGTGTGTGTGTGTGTGTATGTGTGTGTATATGTGCATCTATACCATGTACTTTTCTCCTTTAATCTCAGAGAGCAGTTCTATATGGATTTCAAATATGATTACAGTTTGTACAAAATAATATTTTAAATTCAGTTATGTCTTTAGGATAATTCTAAAGTTTTCAGAGCCTAATTTATTCCAATATAGGTTTATATTATTTGAAAAAAGAGATATTTTTGCATGCTATACATCCAATAAAGGGCTAATAACCAAAATCTACAAAAACTCAAACAAATCAACTAGAAATAACCAAACAACCCCATTACAAAGTGAGCAAAAGTCATGAATAGAAACTTTTCAAAAGAAGATAGACAAATGGCCAATAAACATATGAAAAAAATGCTCAACATTACTATTTGTCTGGGAAACGCAAATTAAAACCACGATGAGATATCACCTTACCCCAGTTAGAATTGCTTATATTAAAAAGTTCCAAAATAATAGATGCTGATATGGACACAAAGAAAAAGGAACACACCAACACACTGTTGGTGGGACTGCAAACTAGTGCAACCTCTATTGAAAATAGTATGGGGATTCCTCAAAGAACTAAAAGCCGACCTACCATTTGATCCAGCAATCCCACTATTGGGTATTTACCCAAAGGAAAAAAAACAGGGCATTTTATCAAAAAGACACTTGCACTAGAATGTTTATTGCAGCACAATTTATAATCACAAAGATATGGAATCAATCCAAGTGCCCATCAATCCATCAGTGGATTAATAAAACATGATATATGTATACCATGGAGTACTACTCAGCCTTAAAAAATGAATTAATACCTTTTGTAACAATCTGGATGCAACTGGAGACCATTCTCCTAGGTGAAGTATCACAAGAAAGGAAGATCAGACACCACAT
>NW_012152641.1:297703-298919 GCF_000956105.1 Propithecus coquereli | reverse complement strand
TCAAAGACTCGTTTGTGACTTTGGAAAAATTCAATGTGGTATATAATCAAAATCATATGGGCTTTTTGTTGTTGCTATTATTTTTTAAAAAATACATTTTTTTTCAATTTGGTTATTAGCCTTATGGAAACATTATTATTCCCAATATATCTTAATCTATTCAGATTTGAGTATATTTTTCTTACAGTGTTTCTATAATTTTATTTTCCTTACTACTCTGATTCCAGCTAATGATAAAATATGATTGAATTTTTATCATCATTTTTTTCTAACTTATAGAAAATTTCAATAATCAGGTGTCTGTGTATCCTTTTAACTGTAATTCCAAAGTATAATTTTGGCTGTGCTGTCCTCTTCCATTAAGGCAGATGCTCGACATATATGTGGGCATTGCCACTGCCCTAAAATCATGAAGATTCTGAATCATTCACCTTGAAATTGGCTTCTTGGTAAATATATTGCTGATTTTCTGCTATTCATAGTTCATAAGAGTTTTGTAATTCCCAATGCTCTGTTGTTAGGGTACAAAGAGAGGACATGTTTGGAATGTTTATAGTCTAATCTACTGAAGATTTTATATACTGTATAAATGAAGGCAAAATTTATTACACCACATTTTATACACTAGAAAGATTAACAGCTGTTATGTTTAATAAAAGTCAAAACTCTGAGCTTTGGGATTCAACCAAAGTAAGAGTTATAAAGGCTTATTATGTTTATTTTAGCAAAGTCCTAGGAAGTACATATTTCAAAGTATTTGTCTTTAATAAAGCATATTAAACAACACTGAATCAGTGAACCATTTTATTTGAAAACATTCTGAAAAAAGCTTGTTCTTTAATGCCATTTAGATAATGTCAGCATTTTATTATCTAAATTCTATTAATTTAAATAAACATATATTTGAAATCTTAAACCATGTATTTAGAAAATTTTCACATAAAAGATGCATAAAATAACTGCCTTAAAATTTTAGAATATTGAGATTATTTCCAGTTTTTCATTATTAGAAATGATCTGACTATAACCTTCCTAACACCAAAAATGTTCATAGTTATGATTATGCTCCTAGAATAAAATCAGCCCAGAAGTGGATTAACACAAGTATTATTTGTCTTTTCACAGAAATAATGCTACAGATCTTTCCAAAAGGTCTATGCATATTTAGAGCCTTATTTACAAGGTGTATATATCTGTTTACAAAAATATATTATTA
>NW_012152641.1:295387-296408 GCF_000956105.1 Propithecus coquereli | reverse complement strand
AACACATACACTCTTTTTTCAGTTCATAAAACTAAAATGGCCTACTTATTAGGCCATTTGAATGCCTAGTAATTATTTCAGTCCCTATCTATGAAAAAGAAAATGCTAAATTTCCCTACTAAACCTACTTTTCCTAAAATATTTCCTGTTTGGCAAACAGGAAATGTTTCATCTTCTAGCATTAAATAACTAGGGATTATCCTTTTGTCTTTATTTTCTTCAAACCCTATGTCCAATCCATCGGTAGTCCTGTGCATTGTGCCTTCCAAATGTTTCCTAGGTGATTCACCTCTTTGTAGGTCCTTTTCTTCTTCTTTGTCGAAGTCTCTCCATCCTCTCACCAGGAATGGTGGACTATTCCATCTGTAGTCATTTTAGTAATTTAAATGTTATTCTTTTTTGTTACTTGCACACTGCTGCCTTCTATTGTGCTTGGGGTGTCATCCTTTTAATTTCTCTAGAAAATAAATGTCTGATTTTCAGCTGACTAAGGATGAGAGGTAGCAAATACAGTCTTGTGGTTCACAAGCATCGATGTGACTACCTGGCTCAAATCCCTATTCTGTCGTTCATTATCTGGGGATTTTGGGCAAGTTTGTTAATCTAGGGTATCCTCATCTAGGGATAAAATTTGTATCTAATTGATTTACTTGTTTTGAAGATTAAATCAATTTGCCCATGTGACGATCTAGAACAAGTTGATACCCAATGAATTTTACTCTAGCGGTAGACAGCTATCTTCTGGAATTCTGGCCATGGGAAGAAGAGTCATCTATTCCATGCAGAGATGTGATCATCACCCTGCTTCCCATCTTCTTTCTAATTGCCACACTTCACAGCAGTTAGCGCCACAGTTCTTAAACCTATCCAGGCCCTCTTCGCTATATCAAACTCCTCTGCAAAATGTTAAATTGCCAATTCCTCTACCAAGCTAAATCAGTGACATTGCCCCAGGAGCTTTTGATTTTCCCAAAATATTTGTTGAATTTTCTTTTTCCCTAGTGGTCTCTCTCTTTTGTCT
>NW_012152641.1:289088-290853 GCF_000956105.1 Propithecus coquereli | reverse complement strand
AAACTCCAGCGTAAGGGAATATTACAAATATTATTAAAGCTGGCTCTGTGTTATTAATACCTAAGATAACCACTATTTAGTTTCATGTTTATCATTTCCTTGCTTTGCTTTTCATTACATTTTGCCAAATATAAATTTAATCCTAAATAACATATTGCTTAGTTTTGTATATTTTAGACCACTTATAAATGAGGTCGTATTATAGATATGCAAATTACTTTTATGAAAAATTAACTTATTGAGATTTATTCATTTTAATATGTTCAGCCAGTTCATATATTTTTTCACTATATATGGTATCATATAACCAGCCACATTAAATAATTAAAGGAAATAAATCAAGCATAATGTGAAAAACTTTTTTACTTTTTTACACATTTATTTTTAAAATTATCTATAGAAGAAAATTTCTCTAATCTAGTAAGGTTATTTACTAAAGCTTTCTCTTTGCCTTTGTGATATGTTAAAAGGATTTTCATGAAAATCAGGAAAATAAAAGGATACTGTCTATGAGCAATTTTATTCACTGTTATACTGAAGAGCATAATTAGTGCATCAAGAGAAAGAAAAGGCTGAAGAACACAAAACATCATTACTATTTGCATTCAAAGTCACATTTTCTTGATATTTTTATCAATTTTCCAGCTTTTTATTTGCTTTTCTTATTGGGAGGTAGAGATTCTTTTGAATATATTTTTCTCATTCTACTTTTATAAATGTAGTCTATGTCTATCACTTTAGTTATAATTGTAAGAATTTAAATGAGCATTTTAATTTAGTGTCGAAATTTAGACATAACAATGTCTAATTTTGATCAATGTGTTTACACTAAGTATATAAGGCCCTATCAAAGTTTAACTCTGGTTTTTCACTGTTGTCTTTTATCCATATTTGAATTCTGTCTAGTGATTTTTATATTTTATATTTTATTTCTGTCTTGCATTTTTAATATCTTATACAATCAGTGTTTGCTTGGATAGACTCACATGCTTGCTAGTTTATTGGCTCATATTTCCTTCTTGTATCTTAGAACTTCCTTATCAGATTATTTTTCTTCTTTTTGGAGTACAGATTAGAATGTTCTTTTAGCAAAGATCTGCTGTTAGTAATCTCCCTCACTTTTTACATGTCTAAAAATATGGTTGTTTAATGATAATTTTCGAAATATAGTTTTGCTAGGAATACATTTCTGTACTGAAAGCTCTATTCAAGATAATGGTCTGTTTATTCTGGCTTTTTATATTATTTTAGAAAATCTACTATCAGCTTAATTGTCATTTTGTGGGATATCTGTCTTTTTTATCTGGTAGCATTTAATGTTTTCTCTCCACAGTTAGTGTCGGCAGTTTTGCCTCAAATAGTCTAGTTTTAATTTCTTTTTATTATCTCATTTGGGATTTATCAGACTTACTGAATCGAAAGCTGGGTGTCTTTCAGCAATTCTAAATATTTTTCATGCATTATCATCCGGAATATTACCTCTTTTATGTTCCTTTTATTTTCCCTCTAAAAGCCTAATTAGTGATATATTAGAATTTTCTGTCTCCTCATGTCCCTCACATCTATTAGCCTTTCTGAGTAGGTCACATCTCTCTTTCTCTGTGCCTCTGTCTATGTGATTTCTTCAGATTTGTCAACTAATTCACAAATGTTATACTAAATTGTTTATTCTCTACACTTCCTATTTCATTAAATGTCAAATTTAATTATTACATATTTAAGTTCTATGTAAATTGAAATTAATTATTACATCTTATAAATTCTA
>NW_012152641.1:286460-289038 GCF_000956105.1 Propithecus coquereli | reverse complement strand
AAGAAAGAGATGGAAATCCAAGATTTAAAAAGGTTGTTCTCTATAAAGTCCATTAGGGAAAAATTCTAAGAAATTTTCTCTAGAAAGCCATTTGTTTTCTCTTAGGAAAAATAAATTAGTAGATTTATTTGGCTGCAAATCATCATTTGCTTTTAACTGTGTTTATTGTAAGTCTGATTTACGTAAGTGAAATAGATTAATTCCTTCCTCAGAGGAAACCCACACAAGGCACTAACCATGCTTTAAAGTGGTCACTTCATAGGCTGAAAACTTTATACTTTTTCTGCCCCTTGTTTGATCTCAAGTTTTTCTTCACCTAAACAATTTTTCCACTCTTTACCCACGTATGTAAGGGAGCTTCAGAGTTAGTAATAAGGCATGAATTCTTTATCACAGAGAATGAATTTTTTTTTGTAATGAAACTACTATGCAGAAGAAAACTTTCAAATGTTATATGGAGGGAATTGTTCACGATATTTTCTTGAGGCTAAATTTTCTATGTAATATACATTCAAGTATCACTTAGAACAAATATTTAATGACTGGGAAGTTTACAAGGACATTATATTGATATGTATGAGAGTTTGCACCGTATTTCAGAGAAGATTTTATTTACTTGGAAAGTAAAGGCAAATCAATGATGAGTTTAACTGCCATATTGCACATGCTGCTGGGCAAGATTTTTTGAGGAAAGAAATGATTTGTCTAATTGTGGTTCTCAAATACAAGATGGCATGTTCCTTGTGTGAACCTTTTTTTCTTCCTTGTCTTGAAATTACCTACTTTAGGAATAGTTGTTAGTAAAAAACTGTTTCTATACCTGCAAAGGTTTGTACTGCCTCTGGTTAAGAAGTCAGGCCCTATTAATGTCGGTTTCAGTCTGAAATGTCGGTTCTTGGCATGTTCATAGCCGAAGAATGACCAGACACACCATAATAAGGCAAGCATGAAAATGAGGTTTATTGAGAAGAGAAAGATAGGATTATGGAGCAAGAGCAAGATACAGGTTTACAGAGCGTGATACATTTGTCACAGATGACATCTGGACCCATTGTTGCAGCAAAGAGAGACCAAAAGGAAGGACCTGCATCTTGTTTTATAGCACTGGGACTGGGACCTCCCTCGCGGTTGAGAGGTCACCATGGAACCATTTTGATTGGACAGTTGGGAGTTGCATTACCTGAATCTTACTAGCATGAGAGTTATTCTAGGTCACTTTCCGGACTCTATCATACCTATGTGGCTTGGTCCTTGGGCTAGAGAGTTCCCTGAATTCTTTTGCAATTGGCACATACTACGTTCAGATTGGCTGATTCATAGGGTGTTCCCTCCTACCCCAGGTATGCCATTCGCTCTGGACAGGATTAAGGTGGAGCTGCACAGGGCGGGGCGCACTTTTGTCCCTGGGAAACCCAGAATTCCTCACTTTCTACCTAACATTAACACAACTTTTTTTATGTTATATTCTGGCTGAAGTCCCAGAAAAAAGTATTGTCGAAACACATTTCATTTTGGTTAAGTAGCTTAACACTGTGTAAATTAATACTTAACTAAAAGAAAACAAGTTTATGGTCTATAGAGATATGCACTGTGTGTGCACGTGTATGAGAGGGAAAGAGGGAAAATTTGTGTGTGAGTGTGGTGTGTGTGTGTGTGCATGAGTGGTTCCTTCTAGATCATTGGCTGATCACGTGGGTACAAAGTCTCGGCCTGAGACATTGCTACGGAGCAATCAGTGGGCTTGCTGCCCCACGCACACAGAAGCCAATACCAGGGTATGGCCTTTGAGGAAAGAAACACTTTATTGCGAGTCAACTGGCAAGGAAACAGGAGGAATCACTCAAACTTGATATTTTTCTGCCCCTTGTTTGTTCTCAAGTTTTTCTTCACTTAAGCAATTTTTACACTCTTTACCCGCATACGTAAAGGAGCTTAGGAGTTAGGAATAAGGCATGAGTTCTTCATCATAGAGAATGAATTTTTTATAATGAAACTACTGTGCAGAAGAAAAACCAAGCTGGGGGCTGGGTTGAGTTCTATAAGCATAGGGTAATGAAGTGTATTCCCTGTGATTTGATCCTGGATCCTGTCATACGATGTCTGCTTCTTGATTCAGTCCCTGCTCCGTGGTCTAAGTACACAGGTTCCACCTGTGGTTGCATGCTTGGTTCATCAGATTACGTGACCTTCAACCCAGGGATGCTTGGCAACCAAAAAACAACTCACAATTTTGTTATATGCAAATTGAGCCAGATTGGTCTTATGCAGTTAGGACATCTTCATAAGTCAGCGAATCCCTTTAATTGTGAATTTTCTTACCTGCAAAGGGGAATAAAATAGTATATATATTATGGAATTATTAAAAGTACCAATGAGGTAATAATATAAATACATTGCTTAGTACAGGGTGTGGTGCACATTAGACTCTGAATAAAATGTAGTTATTGCCATGCATTTTAAATTATTATATTAACACTTGTAAAGCAAAAGAATCTCATTTTTAAATTATTATTGTTCTCATTCACAGAGTAGTTTAGAGGCTGGATTTTGCAAACATGTTTTTACTAATGAACCATTT
>NW_012152641.1:279718-281990 GCF_000956105.1 Propithecus coquereli | reverse complement strand
TAATATTTTAATCAAGTCTTTACTAAAAGTTTCAAAAGGATATTGGAGAAGGGAGAATTGCCTGCCATATACATTGTACAGGAATGAGCATAAACTTTATTATCTGATAGTTTTCTTCTCTGAATTCGCTCTGTCCTTCTCTTGCTCTACCCCTACCACAGCTCCCAGTTTTATGATCTCATTTTCTATACCATGTCCATTGTCAATACTTTTAATTAGGGGTAATACATTTTATAGATCATCTGTGGGGTTATATTCTATATGCCAAGCCATGTATCAATGGATTTCTTCTGAACACATATACAGCATGTTCAGGTAATTATTAAGGTTATTAAGTAGGAAATGTTCAATTTCCTTAAGTACTAAGTTTGACAATTGATATCTCTGGCATTTCACTTTGACACTTCTTGTTTTATTTTTCATTGTGAAGGTACACCCTGAGTATTTCAAACACACGTTTTGGCTTGTGATTATCTTTAAAGTTTTTTTTAGTGCAATATTTGTGAAATCATGGAAAAATAAAAGATTCGTGTTATTCTCAAATATAACTTCCGTCATGGAACCAATGCAGCACAGACAGCTCAAAATATCAATGAAGTGTTTGGGAAGGATGTGGCTAATGAACGCAGAGCATGTCAATGTTTTGAGAAGTTCTGTTCTGGTGATTTTAATCTTGAAAATAAGCCATGTGGGAAACCTGAGACCAAGTTAGATAATGATGAGCTAAAAGATGTAGTGGAAGTGAATCCATCTAAACCTACACATGAATTAACAGCAAGGCTTAACGTCACTATTACAACAATATTGGACCATTTGAAACAAATTGGCAAGATAAAGAAGCTGATGGATGGGTTCTGCATGAATTAAAAGAGCAATCAGAAGAGAAATTGTCTCAAAGCTTGACTTTCTTCGCTGTCATGACATAAAGCCAACCCATTTCCACACTGTATTATTATGTGTGATGAAAAATGGATTTTTTTTGACAATTGCAAGCATCCAGCACAATGGTTGGATAAAGATGAAGTGCTGAAACACGGTCCAAAACTTAATAGTCATCCAAAAAAGCTGATGCTGTCTGTTTGATGGTCCAGCACTGGTATTATCCACTGCAGCTTCATGAAATCTGGTCAATCAATTGCAGCGGATGTCTACTGCAACCAATTGGATGAAATGATAATGATGCTTGTGATTAAGCAGCCGACATTGGCCAATAGAGAGAGGCCAATCCTCTTGCAAGACAAAGCTCAACCACATGTTGCACAAACAATACTGCTCAAACTACAGAAGCTGGACTTGGAAACTCTCTCTCATCAACTGCATTCACCAGATCTTGCACTAAAAAGCCACTTCTTCTAGGCTTTTGACCACTTCTTGCAAGGAAAAATATTCAATCCTCAACAAGCTGTGGAAAACACCTTTCACAATTTCCTTGCCACTCACTCTCCAAGCTTCTTTGCTGCTGACATAAACATACTACCATTAACATGACCTAACTGTGTTGATAGTTTAGGCACTGCTTCTTGTTTGAGATATAATAAACTACACTTTTGATTCAAAATTGGATATTTTATATTTAAGAACCTAATATATTCCTTTAGTTCTAAGATGATATCGATAGTAACAACTGCCATAAATTAATATCAGCTTGAGAGTGGTTAAGTTAAAAAAAAATCACTTTGTCCATTCAGAAAACAAAGAAATATTAGTCTCCATATTAACTTCTAGTGTGGTGAAATCTGAAAAACTTATTTCCCAGAATCCAGAATTCTACACAAATGTACTGGACATGCTGTCCAGCCCTGGATTTCATTTATTCTCATAACAGCCTTATGTGGTACTTATTATTATACCTGAATTAAATGATTCTTGAAATAAGCAGTTTTTCAATTCATGAGGTAAGCTTTTTTAAAGCTATTTTCTTCTAAGAGGCTGAAGCTCAGAAGGAGTTTAAGACTCAGGCCACTTAACTGCAAGGTCAGGGGTCCCATTGTACTCAACTGCACAAGGCTGTCTTCTTCAGTGCACATGTCTGCCCACACCAAATTCCTCTCATTGTCTTCTCTGAACAACTACGATAATAAATATTCTGTGTACGTAGAAATGTGGTACATGTAAATAGAATCTTTAAAAGATAAAATATGCACAGCAATGCAGCCTATTCTTCAAATTTATTTCCTTGTTTGGCCAGGTATAAATTCTTGAAGTCGTAAGTGTTGAAAATTTGTTTCCATTTTGAATATTTATCTAAATTCATCGGTTTTAAAATGGGTTT
>NW_012152641.1:277622-279668 GCF_000956105.1 Propithecus coquereli | reverse complement strand
GTAAATTGAAATTAATTATTACATCTTATAAATTCTACTGGGTTCTTTCTGAAATCGGTTTGTTTCCTTTTGACACTTGTCCATTGATGGGGTATTCCAAATATTCTTTTATTTCCTTTAACATAGTTAAAGACCTTATTTTATGATCTGGTTATTCCAGTACCTGAAGGTTCCTAAGTATAAATATGATATTTGTTTTTGCTAATATTATGTCATCAAGCTGTGTTTCTTCGCCTGTTTACTAATTTTGAACAGCTACATTGAGTTACAATTGATATATCCTATATATTAAACGTGTACATTTGATAAGTTTTGACATATGCAAACACAAGTAATACCATCACCACAGTCAGAGTAATGGACATATTCAATGCCTCCTAAAGTTTCCTTATGTCCTTTTTTTTGGTTGTTTTTGTGGTAAGAACACAACATGAGGTTTATCCTCAACACACTTTGAAATGCACAATACGTGCTGAAATCATTCATCTAACATAGCTTAAACTTTATACCCTTTAATAACAACTCCCCATTTTCCCCCCCTATAGCCCCTGGAAACCACCATTCTATTCTGCTTCTGAGTCTGACTATTTTAGATACCTCATATAAGTAGAATCACGCTGTATTGGTCCTTCCAGGACTGGTTTATTTCACTTAGCATAATGTATTCTGAGTTCACCTATATTGTTACAAATGGCAGGATTTCCATCTTTTTGAGACTGAGTAATAGTCCATTGTATGTATATACCACATTTTCTTTATCTATTTATCTGTTGATGGACACTAGTGTTATTTACATATCTTGACTCTTGTGACTAATGCTGCAAGAAACATGGAAGTGCAGATATCTCTTTGAGATCCTAAGTTCAATTCTTTTGGTTATAGACCCAGAAGGGGGATTGCCAGATCATATGGTAGTTCTATTTTTAAACTTTTGAGGAATCTGCTCCTACTGTTCTCCATAGCTTCTGTACCATTTAACATTCCCAATAACAATGTACAGGGATTCCAATTTCTTCACAACCTTGCCGACATTGTTTTTTGTTTTTTGTTTTTTTTTAATGATAGCCATCCTAACGGATGTGAAGTGATTGCTCATTGCAGTTTTGATTTGCATTTTCCTCATAATTTATGATATTGACCATCTTTTCATATACCTGTTGGCCATTTCTCTGTATTCTTTGGAGAAATGTCTGTTAAAATCCTTTGCCCATTTTTAAATTGGATTATTCAGGGTTCTTTCCCCCACCCCCACTATAGAGTTGTAGGAGTTCTTTATATATTTTGGAGATTAGCCCCTTATCACATATATGGTTTATAAATATCGTCTCCCATTTTGTAGGTTGTCTTTTTATTCTCTTGATTTTTCCTTTGCTGTGCAGATGATTTTTATTATTTTATAGCTTCACTGTATGTTGTATTTTTGCTTTTGTTGCCTGTGATTGTAGTCATATCCAATAAATCATTTCCAAGAACAATGTCAAGAAGATTTTCTTCTATGTTGTCTTCTAGGGGTTTTATAGTTTCGGGTCCTAAATTTAAGTCTTAATTCATTTTGAATTGATTTCTGTGTATGTTTTAGGTAGGGATCCAATTTCAGTTTTTCACATGTGGACACAGTGTTTTCCCAGTACCATTTATTGATGAGACTATCCTTTAACGATTGTGTGTTCTTGGCACTCTTGTCAAAGATCAGTGGAGGGTACAGATTTTGAGCTCATGATCTTTGGAATTTAATTTGTTGGAATTATTTCAGTACTGGGTTTAGGGTCCATTTCTCCAAATATGATTTACATCTTCATCTGCCAACTGCCTAGGGACACTGCCAACATAGACCAATTAGAATCATCCCATGATTTTTGTTTTTGTTTTTGTCATTGTGTTTTGGTTTATGGGTTTGTTTTTAATACATGTGAAGTAAATTGTAGCCCCTACCAGGCATGAGAGTAAATTCATTTTATCAGGATAGACATTTTTCCATTTGTTGTGCTCTATCAGAGCTAGATGACAAGTTAGTATTTTTATTGACTGTGAAGCAGGTTTTTATTT
>NW_012152641.1:273588-274118 GCF_000956105.1 Propithecus coquereli | reverse complement strand
GATAGACTGTGGGAAAATTTTAAATGGAACGATGTCGTACCTGTGAAACTCAATTTAAAGTGTGAAATCATTTCACCTACTTGTATTCTTAGAGGCAAACACAAAAGTACAGACCCAAATATGCCATGGGTAAAAACTCTCTGTATAAGACTATGACAAATCACATAAATACCTACAGATATAGTAATTCCAATGCAAGATTAATGATTTTAACAATTTGATTGGGATATCTTTGCAGCAATATTTCCATATATTACATGTGAATTTTGTTCTCTATTGTAATACTGAAGAGTGTCTGTAACATGTTAAGTGTTTTATAAATTTAAACTTACACTTGAAAGCAAAAAGTTAATTTAATAAATTTTAAAGGGAAGTGCAAAATATGTCTATCTATAAGTGGGACTCATTAAAGACATCTACTTCCTATGATTATTTGGAAATAGTTAATAGAATAAGGTGTTATTTGCTGTTCAATATTCACTCTATTCATGACTTTAATTGTGTCATGGACTATGGTAATGACATTTTTT
>NW_012152641.1:272073-273538 GCF_000956105.1 Propithecus coquereli | reverse complement strand
AATAATATACATGTATAACATGTTCTATAATATTTTAAAGATGAAGATGTGAGCGAATCTGCAAACTTTATCATGCAGTCAAAAATATGGCAGCAATAATCTGAACATTACCAAATTCGTATATGCATTGTACCAAAAACAAATGAACTACCTATAGCATATGCAGGAGATGTTGAAGGTTTGCTCAAGGTGTAATTTTAACCGATAGTCTGAATATAGATCTATCTACTAGAAAAAAGGATATGAACACTCTTAATGGGCATAGCAATCTGAATTAAGTGATTCTTTACAGAAGCAGTTTTAAAAGTCACAAAGAAAGGTTTTACTAAATCATAGAGAGGCCTTAAATCTTCAATAATAGTGTGAGAATGGAAAAAATAGATATCAATATTATTTCTAGAAGTTTAATCATTTTTAAAACTCTTATAAGTTATAAAAACAATGAAGTACTCAATTACTTAGAATTCTCTTCAATTGCATGTTGGTATTTAAACTAGAGACTAAGAAAAATCTTTGTCTTTTTTTTCTGTACGTGTATATGTAAATATAAAAAATGTATACATATCAATTGAATTAGGAATTCCATTCACAGAACTTATACTGAGAAGATAAAATTAAGTGTAAAATTTAATTGCATATATATTCATTTCCAGCATTGTTAATTAAAATTAAATTAAAAGCATGTTAAATGTGCAACAAAGTAAAGTTATTATTGAAACTGTCCTTTACAAATTAATAACGGGGTGCAAGACAAGAGCTCTGGTAGGGGCCTAAACTTTTCAAAGGCACAGGCATACTTAAAAATAATAATAATTACCAGCCATTGTTCCCTAGTTTGCTTTCCTATAATTGCTACTCAGAAGTCACATAGCTGATGGTCATAAAGATTCTTAACTTTCTCAATAGATAACGTCACCCATGTGAAACCTAAGGCTAGTTTTTGAGTTATCTTGCAGGTCTTGCATTCCACTGGATGGGCTGACCCACCCAGACCAGTGGTGCATACCAAGGAAATGATTCAACTGATCTTGCGACCCTCACCCAAGAACTGACTCAGAACAAGAAGACAATTTCTACACCCCTATAGTTCCTCCCTGAACCCAGCCAATTAGCAGACCCAATTGCTTAGCCCTTTGCCCACCAAATTATCTTTAAAAACCCTTTCTTCCAAATTCTCAGAGAGAAGAATTTGAGAATTTCTTTCTGTCTCCTCACACGGTACCTGCAATATTAAACTCTTTCTATGCTGCAACCTCTATTGCCTCAGTGTATTGGCTTCCTCTTGAGCAATGGGCAATGAACCTGGTAAGGCTGTAACACTATGATACACTATGAAGTTAATATATTTATGCTTAACAAATATAATGCATACATATTTCTTTGTTACAACATATTGTTAATGAAAAATAAAATATATATAAGATAAAATGATACTAAAAATATGTATCTATAAATTTAAAAATTG
>NW_012152641.1:262510-271028 GCF_000956105.1 Propithecus coquereli | reverse complement strand
TTAAAATTTAATTCTCTGTGATCAGTGAATTAAAATTAAGAAAACAAAAAACCATATTGTAGTTCCTCAGTTGAGTATGTAGATAGAATGAACTGACATTGGCCAATAATGAGTCTAGGAAGTGATAATATGAATATGTAAAAATAACTTATGTTTCTTATTTATTAGGAGACCAAAGGGAGCCTTTAACACCAAGCTTAAAACCCAAGTGTCTGTGTTTATCTGTGAGCACTGTTTGTACTTAGAGTTATGTCAGGGAATTGGCTCCTACAAAGTGATTTTATTGCTTTGTTATGGGTCCCTTGACTGGAAGGATTTGAAAATATAATTTACAATGTATGAGAACATATTTTATTAAATATATTGGGAATCTAAAAAAATAAGAATCTTAAGATCTATTGTTGGGATTCTAGAGCATAAGTAATAAGATGTTTTATTTGGCAAGAACACAAAGTTTAAATGTACATTATGCATAGGGTACTATTTTAAACAATAAATGCTGTAACAAAATTGTGTAACAATCAAATGGACATTACAGATGATGATAATATCATCATATAACAGAAAAAAATATATTCTCGAATTTATTGCAGTTACAACTTTGCAATGAATATGCTAACATGAGAGAGTTCTTAATACTTTTCCAAAGACATTTTTCAGGTGTTTATGGCCTTTTGCTAACAGAATAAATTTGTCACTCCAGTCACTGTAAACCAGCTTTCGAGGCATTTTAAAGACATGGATTAGCGAGTTCCTTTGGCACTAGGTAAATAACGGGTGGTGATGACTGACAGATTAAGTGGCAGCCTCTCAACCATTTACTCCTGTCATTGCTGAGAGTGGTACAGAGTTAATAATTCTCCTTCTGTGGGATGGGGTAATTCTTCCTGGACCGAGAGGGCCTGATGTGCTGCTGTGACTAAGTGGCAAAGCAAGTCAGGTCTTGTCCCTTCCTGCTCACTGAGGCTCCTTAAACATTCTGCTCTCCTCGCTCATTGATGTTGCTCTTTCCTACTGGCTTTCCAGATGCTGGGCATAGACAGAAGGACGGGCTCTCCAAATGCTCAGGATTGTTTGCTGGGACGCTTGAGAGACATCAGGAAAATCACCTCACCCCTGAATTCATCAGGAGAGGGCATGACCCAATATAGGGAAGCCGTGAGGATTGATTCATCTTTGCAGATGTCAGAGAAACACCAATTTGCAGTGGGGATGTGTGTGTGTGTGTGAGAGAGAGAGAGAGAGAAACAGAGTTAGAGAGAGAGAGATAACATTGCTTCACTCTTTTCTAACATGTTATGCATGTCCCCATCTCTACACTGTAGTCACATTTGGTCTCCCCATTTGTGGGGTAAGGCCTAAAACTCAGGCCCAATTATTATGTGCTGCCTTGGCAAATGGTGAAGCTAGGAGGACCTCAACTAGCATAACTATTAATACATTTTGCCTCCCCATTGTGCTCCCAGGGGTAAAGTCCTGTATTCAAACAACCCTCATTAAAAGGGTCAATGTTTGCTTATTTCTGAGTAATGGGTTTCAGTTCTCTGCCTACCCATGAAATTATTCAAACAAGCAAACTACATCCTCCCATGGCAACCAGGGCTCACCCCATCCTTTTGATACTACAAAGTCTATCTCCCACATTGCCTACTCATTCACTCTGTTTCGAGATGTAATCCCTGTGTGGTTCTATGGAATGCCACCTCCCACCCCAGGCTGTGAGTATATGTGACTGATACACTGCTATAGATCTCATCTGGTCAATGTTGGGTATTGTGTAGTTGGCCATCCCATAACCCTAGAATGGTGTCACTTCCTTAGCAACAGTGTCAATTAAAACACCCATACATTCTTTAGCCACACATCCTTTATGCTCAGTTCTAGTCCTTTCTCTTAAAAGAAATCTTCCTCATATAATATTAAGTCACAATAATCTGTCATCCTAAATATCAAATTAAGTTCTGTACACTTAATTTTAGCCCTTTCAAGATACTGCTTTGTCCTGTTATAAAACAAACATGCCATTGTGTTTCCTTATCACATTGAGCTTGTAATATCTTTGAGATTAGTCATTGAGTATGTTGCTTTTTTGTTCTGTATAATCCTTTAAATTGAGAACTTTGTAAGTAATTAGAGAACTAAATTGATTTGGAGATAATAAAGCCAGATGCTTTATTTCTTACCCTGGGCCTTACCTCCATTTCACATCTAGGTCATCTTTTTTCTACAATTTTTGCTTCTGGATCACAAGTGGAAATAAGCATATATTACCCATGACTGCTAGAATTTAAAAGTACCTGAAAGTATATGTTCCATTCATAGTGAATTGATTGCATTATTATTAAAAGACAAAATAGTTTAACATTCTGAATTAATATTAGTTTCGTTATTGTTTTCTTCTTTATTCTTTAGACAGTCTTCTTTCTTCACTGACTCCAGGTCTTATTCCTTAATTATGTATAAATACCAAGCTGAGCTCTTGACTTACAGCTGTTATTTTTCTCTACTTTCTCTAGCTCAGTAGATCATGTGTTAAGTCTCGGTTCTTACCTTACAGTGAGGAGTCCCAGCTCTCCGCTGAAACTGCGGTTCTTCCTCTGTGCTGTGCGTTGACTTACACAGGGATATAACATGTGAGTTCGACTTACGTTCTAAGATTTAATACATATTTCTTTCATATAACTTTTGTCTCATTTTCTACATTTTAAACAGAAACATAATTATTTTTTAAGATAAATTATTATTTATCTTAAAATTTAGGAATCATTTTTGATTCTTTCTTTTTCTCCCATTTTAGTATTAATATAATCACATAAGTAGTAGGCTTTGGAGGAGCAAATACAAAGACTGGACTGACTGGAAAACAAGAATTCTATAAAATAGGGATGGTTCTTTGGTGCCTTCACATAATGTAATTATTGGGAGGCAGAAGGTATATTTTATATATGTATCTGCAGTGTTGTCATTTGCGCACATATGAATGGCTATTGTGAACAAAAAGAGACATATTATCATTTTTCTGTGTGTGTTACTTTAGCTTCTCTTCTCAAGCAAACTTACTTGGCTTGATATTATTTACAAAGCAATTCTAATCCAATGTAAAAATTATTTAATTTTTATAAGCTTCCATCTCCCTAAAATTAATTATGCTTCTTCAAAGAAGAGTAGCAGTAGGGTATATCAATCATTTTTAATAATAAAATTTTTGTTTATTTTTTTATACTTTAAAATGATCAGGAAAAAAATCATCATGCAATCATTTTTGATACCCTTTTTGTCTTTTTGTTGGCTGCCAGGTATCTAGCAGTCAACTAGAAAGTACAGATAGACTGTGGGAAAATTTTAAATGGAACGATGTCGTACCTGTGAAACTCAATTTAAAGTGTGAAATCATTTCACCTACTTGTATTCTTAGAGGCAAACACAAAAGTACAGACCCAAATATGCCATGGGTAAAAACTCTCTGTATAAGACTATGACAAATCACATAAATACCTACAGATATAGTAATTCCAATGCAAGATTAATGATTTTAACAATTTGATTGGGATATCTTTGCAGCAATATTTCCATATATTACATGTGAATTTTGTTCTCTATTGTAATACTGAAGAGTGTCTGTAACATGTTAAGTGTTTTATAAATTTAAACTTACACTTGAAAGCAAAAAGTTAATTTAATAAATTTTAAAGGGAAGTGCAAAATATGTCTATCTATAAGTGGGACTCATTAAAGACATCTACTTCCTATGATTATTTGGAAATAGTTAATAGAATAAGGTGTTATTTGCTGTTCAATATTCACTCTATTCATGACTTTAATTGTGTCATGGACTATGGTAATGACATTTTTTCTTAAGATGCTAATAAAATACTGTTTAATTTTGAAAGTGGGGGGACAGTTAACCAAAAAAAAAAAAAAAATCCCTAGTAAAGAACAAGCCAAATGCCACTCATGACCGATGATTTTCTTACTGTACACAGTAAGCAAGTTATTACTTATCATATGCTCCTGCACTCGCTCTTTCTCTCTTTCTGAGATGTTTCTAAAACCAAGAATGACTATATAAATTTTTTTCCTTTTAAGGTAGATGAAGAAATAGAAGATTAACAAAAGCCAATAGGAATTAGAAAACATGCTAAATACATCCTGTTTGCAAAATTCTACAGCATGTTGCTGGCTCTTACACAAACTCTCGGTGCCCTTGTTTTTTCACTTTTGTAAGTAATGCTCTCTTTCTAGGTAATTTAGATAGAAGTTAATGGATTTTTAAGATATTTGCACATGTACTATGTTGATTCATGCACATGTATATATGCACATACATACATATACACATGTATATCTCATCACATCACATGAAGACCCCCACTAGTATGTTTTTCCCCTCTTCGTATATTTCCTCTAGCAAAAATGAGCATGGAGAATGATTTTATAATAGGAAACAAAACTAAAGAAAATCAAATAAGTCAATGCACATTCATGTAGTGGTAAAGTGCTAGAAAGTTCTTTCATTAATATTTTAAAAATGATTAGAGTAAAAAGAAGTTTGCAGCTTCATTCGATGGTGGTGACCACAGGCACCATGGCAATGGCACTGGCTGAGTTGGAGTTGACTATATCCTCATATTCCGGGGGTGGGTCTAAATGAGGTTCTGTTTCACTCCTCCGCAGGTTCACCTGGCCAGTGGCTTCCTCATAGGTTGGAGGGGATCACAGTTGGACAGGCGAGTGGAGACGGAATCTGAGCACTCAACTACATATTCCAGAAATCCTGGAGACAATCCACTGCTATCAAACACTTTGGAGGGGGAGGTCGAGTTATGATATTCAGGTGCTGAGGGAAACGAATGTGGCCTTCAGTCATTGTCTGTCTATGAGTTTTGTTTCTTAGGAAGCATCTCCAGATTAGGAAAATGACAAGCAGGATAATGAAGAGGCCAAAGATTAATGGAAAGGTAAGGTAAAACTGAAACCAGTCACTTCCTCTGTTACTCTCTCCTTGTTGCGCTTTTGTGTAGGTACTCCAGAACTCCTTAGTTTTTTCATTATTCTCAAAAGCTTCTCTTGCTTCTTCAAATGTGCAGACTTCTTTGCACTCACGCTCAATGTTGCCCTATTTCATTTCTTCACGCATTCCATTAGCTCTTGGGTAACGTTTTAATACAGAATTGGCTTTTTCTCCTGTGAGAAAAATCCTCCCCATGTTTTCTGGTGGTCTCCAGCAGGTCCTTGGATGATGATTGTCAAGGAAAATAAGATAGATCTATTTAAAGAAAAGATTTGCAGAAATATTTTAGAGATACTAAGAATAACAAAGATAAACACAATAAAATTTAGTCAAACAACAGGAATTATATATTTTTTAAATGTATTATGGATTACTGATACATCTCTGCATGACTTCCATGAAAGACCTCAGGTATAAGCTAATAAAAGAGATAGCCCTAGAGTGCAATGTGCACCACCCGAAGGATGGACATATTTGAAACTCGGACTTATGGGGGTGGGGGGCAAGGGCAACATACGTAACCTAAACGTCTGTACCCCTATAATATGCTGCAATAAAAAAAAAAAAAAGAGATAGCCCTAACAGATAAGTTAGGGACTTAAAGAATTCTTCAGTTCAACTCTAGATTTTTAAAAAATGTAATAAAAACTCATTCAAATAAGAGTTTTAGACTTTTTCCATTAGGGCTAAATACAGAGCAGGTCAAATGAAAAAGAGTTTGTACATTCTTAATTTCTCATTTTATTTGTAATCATTTTTTCTCTCAATATATATTTTTATTCTTCATGATAAAGTTGCTGAGATAACACAAATGGTTGAATTGTGAAATCAAACTCATGTGAATCAGAGATGTAATCAAGTATCAAGATGTAATAATAATTTCAAAGATATAAGTAATTTTAAGAGAAAATTTTATGTATAATGAAATAAATTCAAATTAGAATGAGATTTAATTTTATAGCTGTTGAATTGATAATAAGTAAAAAATGGAGAGATAAAGGGAAATGGCTCTCTCCAATAATTTTGGTAAGAATGGAAATTGATACAAAATTATGCAGGGTAATTTTGCTATATATTTCAAATTTTAAAGTGTTCATAATCTTTGATACAAAAAAATTCACATACAAATCTATATTTCAAATATACCTACACTGGAGCACAGCAGTATATGTACAAGAATGTTCAAAGCAACACAAGAAAATAAAAATAGAAAACACTTATCTATATGGGAAGGATATTTCCATCAGTTAAGATACTCTCCAAAAATGGAAACTATTTAAGAATATATATCTGAGATTTAATTTTAAGATAGTTGCAATAAATAACATAAAACATGATGCTGTTTGCTTAAGAACTTAGAGTTGCATATATTAATATTTATATATTTCTAGAAATTTTATAGTAGGCTAAGTAAACAAATAATCGCTTCAGTGTATGATCTAAAATAAAAGAAAGAATGGTTATATGAAGGACAGGTGGATGGGGGTCAAATTTTTGTAACAGTGATGTATCATGTCCATACTAATAAAATTGTTAAAACATTTTAAACAAAGATATCATCATTTAGCTGAATAATTTAGAAAATAAACAAAAGAAAGCAGATGGAGAAAATAATAACAATATGTAAATTCAAATTTAATGACTCAGAAAAGCAGTGAAAATAACAAGTAAATTTAAGAGCTATTTGCTTGAAGAAACCAATTAATGGACAAAAAAGATATAAATACAGTAAAGTTGAGAATGACACTATTATAGCAGAAAGGACTATTAAACTAAAAGTACAAATATTATTTTGTCATAGCAAATACACTGTACTCAGTTTGTAAATTTGTTGTTTTCTGTTTATTTAGAATGACCAAGGGATGCTCTCATTTTCTGACAAAATTCCTAAGACACATAGCACAGATACATCTTTTAACATAAAAATCGTAAAATCAGTAATGCAAAATCAAATCATTTTAGGAGTTGAAGGATCACAACTGCATAATCAGTACCTGATATTAGCTTTGTCTCTGACTGTGTCTGTGACTGCCTTCACTTTAGTTTAAGAAGACCCAAATCATCCTGAATATCGTTAGTATATAAATCTTAATAATTTTTGATTCATACATAAGTAGAATGTGCCAGAGAAGAAAAATTTCCAGAATGATTTCGGTCCTTTTGTTTCATATATAATGAGTAAAATCATTTATTCCACACATTTATATTTGTTCTGGCATTATCAGATATTCTATCGAAGAAGCTAACACTCCAATAATGAATCCCAATCTGAGCAATATCTTTATGTAATCCCGTTGGTCAGGTCTCAGCCAAATAGTTTGGCTGGAACACTGAGGACAGATGTGGCTAGATCTATCTGGGCTCAATTCAGCTGTTGGCACAGAACTAGTAACTGGAATACAATTTCAATTGAGATGAGGTCCCCAGGTCTATGAGTGATTTCTTTGTTACTGGTCCACCTGGTAAAGTTTCAGGGAGCCCACTCTTTCAGTACCCTAAAGCAAAAGAAGGCTTCTAATGAGAGGTTGAGCAGGATAACAGTAGAGCAAGTCTGGAGAGCTGATGTTAGTGTAACCATGTTTGTTCTGACTCACTTTGGGCCAACTAGTTAGCCATACATTGCGTGGAAGAAGAAGGCAGGCTGCTAAAATTCAGGGCAATACTCTAATGAAGTATCTGAGGGGACTTCTAGGGCAGGTGTTATATATTTTAGTTCTCAAAGTCTTACACTAGGAAAATATAATTGCAACTAATCTGTCAACGAGATTAATCCCTTGCTATTCCAAAAACCGCCAGCATTGCCATCATCTGGGAGGCTGTTAGACATACAGAATCTCAGATCCAGTTCCAAACCTACTCAGTCAGAATCTGAAACAGTAAAACTTGAAAGAAATCCTAATTATGATAGTAAAGGGGAAGGGAGAAAATTTGAGGAGGTGGTAGATGTATATATTATTTCCAAACTCATCAAGATGTAAGCATTGAATGTGTGCATTACTATGTCAACCATACTTCAGCAGAGTGGTTAAATAAATAAGTAAATAAATAAATAAAACTTGCTCAGGTAATGTGTATGTACAGCAAAGTTTGAAAAGCACAGTTCTTAGATACCTCATGCACAGCAAATATTTGGACCATATGCCCAAGGAATTTTTGAAGCATTTACCATAAATTCTTCATTTATTTGTCAACAAATAATTAAATCTCTAAGACCAGTTCAGTCTACAAGGACAGCAATTATTAACAGTAGCACAGGCCAGATTACTCCTTCTAACATCTGTTTTTTTCCAAATATATACAGGAGATTGTCATCTGAATTAGTTGCTTTCCTTTTCCCATTTCAACTGGTGGTGATAATGGATTTAGCCATCCGTGCACTTTAAAATTTGTGGTAAAGTTAATTTTTTCTTTTGGATGGTCAGAAAAGGTGATGTTCTGCTTGTTTATTTCTTTGTATGGAAAATACTTAGCAGTGGGAAGTATGTGTCCAATTTTCTAATTGCTACT
>NW_012152641.1:260485-260990 GCF_000956105.1 Propithecus coquereli | reverse complement strand
TTTAAAAGTGGTAACATAGTTTAGGCATTAAACTTCATGTTAATGCCCCTTTACTATATTCATGTCTAATTCATGCTGTATTTTTGTAGTTGTCATTTTATCTTGAAAAGTATGCTTTTTTTCATAGTAATATGTAAATGATATTTTATCAAAGTCATTATATTAAAGCAAAATATTTTGACTTGCATTATTATGATATCTTCTGTATTGTTTTTCTTAATAGGTTAGCAGCCCGGGACCCAGTCCCAAACATTTACTCTGCTGTAATGTCGCCTGTTTAATTATCTGTCCCTATATTTAGCTGTGCATACATGAATAAACCCTTTGCATCTTTAAGCATTTTTACCAGCAAAATAAGGACAATAGTATACACTCTACAAGGCTGTTCTAAAGACCAATCATCATGTGCAAAGGGCCTGGAAGAGTAAGAGAATAGGGCAAGAGTCCAACTAATGTTCACTGTCACTGACATAGTATTAGTGGTCACCTTATTAGAGTGAAATTT
>NW_012152641.1:257310-258622 GCF_000956105.1 Propithecus coquereli | reverse complement strand
TCACAACTTGCCTGTTTTGTGTAAGAGCCCTAGTTTTTACCTTTTGACATCTCTTCCTCACTAAACTTAATTATTACTATCTTTTAATTTAAAGTGAGAGATACATGACTCTTCCTTTCACTTGAATACTTAGAGGGCATTGCAGAGTTACTAATAGGCCTAATTTTAATATTATTGTGTCTCAGGGAATAGGGAGGCCTGAGCAGTAGGAGGGAGAAAAGGAAATGTCCAGTTGGTGGAAGAGTCAGAACACACACATTTATCAAGTTCACCATCTTATATGGACACGGTTTGTGGCACCCCAACACAATTAGAATAGTAACATTAAAGATTACTGATCACAGATCACTATAACAGATATGGTAATAATAAAAAAATTTGAAATATTGCAAGAATTACCAAAATCTGTCACAGTGACATGGAGTGAGCCCATGCTGTTGGAAAAATGGAGCCCATACACTTTCTCCATTGCCAGACACCTTCAATTTGTTAAAAAATGCAATATCTGGGAAGTGCAATAAAGCATAGTACAACAAAACAGGTTATATGCCTGTATGCCAAATGTTACATGAGATACACTGATAGTGTTTCATAGGATTTGAAACCAGGAGAGTTTTCTTCCAACTGTATAAGTTACTTTTGTCAGAAATAAGCACAATTTATTAATAATGTCCTAAATACATGATTCTCTTATTTGGTTTGTAAGGTAGTCTATCGGGTCTTGTCCCTCAGACAGTATCAATGAGGCATCTGTTATATATTAAACAGATACTATTTAGCTACTTTTATAATTAGTTGTATGAAAAATAGCCTGTTTGGAAAAAAAGTTTTATCATAAAAGTTCCCCTAAAACCCTTCTTCTCCAAGATTAATTTTTATGTTTCCAATAAGTGGAAGGCATGGAAATTTGTTATTGTAACAACAGTCAAACATTTATTGAACATTTGCTAAATTGGAGACTCTATGCTAGATGCTATTAGACAAAACAAGATATCTGTGAGCCCAGCTCTAACCCCAAGGAATTCAAAGTCTTTTGTATGATCTTGAGAGAGAAGAGATAGCTAAAAATACAAGATAGCAACTGATACATGGTCAATGAAGAACACCAACGGTAGCTGATGTGGGAAGAGGGATGAATTTTTAGAAGCTTCATAAAAGAGATGAGGCCTGAGATTAGTTAATAATAACGTGTTGTAAATTTCAAAATTGCTAAAAGAATATATTTTAAAGCTCTCCCATAGAAAAATAAGTTAGTGAGGTGATGGATATGTTAATTAGCTTTATTGAATCTTTCTATAATGTATATATAGAT
>NW_012152641.1:255423-257260 GCF_000956105.1 Propithecus coquereli | reverse complement strand
TTAGAATTTCTTGGCCTGGATAATTTACTATTTGGTTCTTAGTTTATTTACTATTTTATTCTTCAGTATACATGTGTTTTATTTCTAGCTGTGTCATGTTCCTTACAAAACAATACTCTTGAGGATAAGAAACATGTTTATGAAGCTTGTTTCTTACGTTACTTTATACAAATACTCACACAACAAACAAATGCGTGGAAACAGTGAAATGGCACGAAAGGTCTACATTTGGCTTCATTAGTTTGCCAAGAAGCTATCAGTCCCATTGTGTTATTTAGTATAAGGTAAAACCATCATGACATATAGACCCAAAGTGTTTATGGGTTCAAACACAATAAAAATTCATTTCTCATTTGCAAACCAGCCCAGCACTTGCGTTCCTGATTGACTCTTGGCTCTTCTCCACTTGTCATTCAAGAACTAGGGCGTTTCCCGTCTTACAGATGTATCATCTCCCAGGTGAGTATCATTTTCTGCACCTAGCACGAAGAAAGATGAAAAGAGGAAGGAGGGCTCAGACTAGCTTCTTATTAGTCTTTCCCAAAAATGGTGCTCCTCACTTCTGCCCACGTTCCGCTGACCAGAACTCAGATACACAGCAAAGCTTCTATACAGGGAGGCTGCAAAATGCCTTTCAATTGTGTGCTCAGAAAGAAAAGAAAGTGAATCTGTGGTAAACACCTAGGAGTTCAGATGCCATCAGTGCATCTACTTTGTACAGTCTAAACCCCTAAACTTATTAATACCATTCTCTCTGACAAACACCTGTACTCCAGGTACTTCTGAGACAGAGATTCAGTTGAGAGACATTTAACAGTTTTCACATCAGCTGAAAGGAATAATATTTATGAAGGATCTGTGCAATTCTACCATTCCTCTAGGGCACTGTTTCTGAAGCAGGGGTGATTTTGCCCTCCTACAGAGGACATTGGCAACGTCTGGTTGTATTTTAGGTTGTCATAACTGGTAGACTAGGACTACTGGCATCTAGTGGGTAGAGGCCAGAGATGCTGATAAATATCCTGTAATGCACGGGGTAGCTTCCCTATAATAAATAATATCGGGTTCAAATGTTAGTAGCACTGAGGTTGAGAAACTCTGCTCTAGAAACTCTATGATCTTCACTCAAAGCAAAGTCATGTCATTAGGAATGTATCTAACCAGATTGTATTACAGTATATCAATATGTTATCTATTGTGCTATATTGATCACTAAATGATTTTTATTTTGATGTGATTTCTTTGGACTATACTGACAGATGTTACAAAAAAAGAAACTATTCAATTCATCCTTATTTTTATTATAAGGAAGACGTATTACATATATTACATTATATATCATAAGGGAGATATACTCTTCAATTCCTTGAAGAGTTTCAGCAGAGGTTTCTCTCTTTTATTAGTATCAAAAATGAAGTCAGAACATTGATTTCTTCTTACTGTATAGACACTTCTATAATTAATCATATTTCACCACTTGTCATGGCTATTAGAAAGTTTAGAGCCAAATAGATGACAAAACTTTGGATGAAAATAGGTGTTAAAGGCATGTGATTATTTTATCTGTGGACTCACTTGTTACTGGGATCTTATTTTCCAACTTTTTCATGTGTGTGTGTTTATGTGTGTGTGTGTCTGTGCTTACTACATACCTGCATTACTACATTACTACTTTCTAACATTTTTGTCACTTTTAATCAATTTTCTTACTCATTCAAATATATCTTATCAAGATAGATTGTTCATATATTTTCAAGAATCATTCTTAAAACAATGTAGGGTTAACAAATAAGTGAATAAATTAAACAGCAATGATAAAGACCCATTCCCACAACAT
>NW_012152641.1:234196-253708 GCF_000956105.1 Propithecus coquereli | reverse complement strand
ATAATGACATTTACATACCCTTTGATGTGTGAATCCCAAATTAGGCTCTCAGATGCTCACAGGAAATCAGAAAGGAAGAAACCTGTCCAGGGATATGATCCATAGTGCCTGTATAATATAAACAAAGTGATTCCTCAAAAGATTCTTACTTGTTCCAAGAATAGAGGGTTTTTATCCTAGCAGTTTTCATAAACAAAATGTTTTAAAATGAAATTAAGGACAAAATCTATATATTTAAGTAATAATTTCATGAGACTATTTCTTACTTGAGCCTTTAGCATGGGCTAGTGGCAAAACATCAAAGTGACATTAGTACAAGCAATGCCTCAGGTGGCTAAGAAAATGCCAGCCTTGCCCTTGTGCTGATCTGAATAAGGAAAAGGGGTAACGTTTCAAGCCATCACTTGATACGTAGTTTCTCTCAACTGAGCCTTGGATAAAATGGTGACTGGAGAGTAGCTCTTCTGTTAAACAAACACCTCATCCCTTAATAGTCTTTTGATTGAAGTTGAGATGAATGATCACTTGGAGGCCAAAAAAAGCTTGTGCTGAGTTAAAAAACATGTCAGCTCTACACAGGGGTGAAAAGGATAGGATCAATATTCCCCTTAGATGTTCAGAATCTGCTTCAATGCATAGATAAATTTATGATAAAGCTATAAAAATCCCATGCCATATAGCATTACTGGGAGTACTTTCAATATGGACAAAAATATTAAGGTTATTATAGCCATATATCTGCTTCAGGTAAACTCATATAGAATGCCTGTCAAACTGCTAATCCTTGTTGCAACTAACAGATAAATTATATGTAAGGCATGCACTGTGATAATAACCACACCAAAAAAATTACTATTAATATTCAATATTAGGAAGCAACTACTAGGAATAATTAATTAAATTTTAAATAGTTCCTCTGTATACTTTCTTTATGAAATATTTACCTGGGAGGACTGTCAGCCTCAGCCATTTTTTGTTCTACAAAATAATTAGCATATCATCAGTTAATAAACCAGTGTTTATATTTTTTCTTTTGGTTATGGGAAGGGGTGGAGTGTTTATACACAGATTATCTAAAAAGGTCTATTGAATTACTAAACAACAAAATGAAAACTACAGAAACAAATTTATGAGGACTAGAAGTATTAAAGGCAATTGGAAAATTTTTAAGGCCGTTTTACGTAAATATAGTTACTACTCATTTTCAATAGGCAGAATAGAGAAAATATTGCACCTATTAGAAAGTGCTTATTAGACATCCAAATAACTTTTTTGTTATTTTGAAGGATATATTGGAACTTCATTTTTACTTAAAGTGGTGCTTGTTTAGTCAACTAGCTCAATTCAGAGTTCATTGTCCTAATGATCTTGAGTGCTTTGCGCCACAATTTTAGTACTGACTCAAGACACATGTCTGTCTGCAAACTGAGAGAAGAGCGTTTTCTCAGAGGTCCAGTCACATTAACCCAGTTCTCAAGAATTATGAAGAAAAGCAAATGCTTCTTTAGGATTTACACTAAGGAATGTAACTGTCATACAGGCTAGAATACCAGTGTCTGCATGACTACCATATCAGATCATGAGAAGTCAGATATAATTAAGTTCAAAGCTTGCTGAAAAGTGTATCTAAAAATGTAGGAGTTTATGATTAGAAATGTAAATAGCACCTCATTTAAGAGAGTAATTATTTTTCCAGTGAGATGGTAATAGTCAATGTTCATTGTCTAAACTCTGCTTTCTTCTAGATTGAGATTCATCAGACACTGCCATTATTTGCTTCAGTCACTCAGCTCTTTCTAATGTTTCTTAGCCAATCATGTCTGTCCCTGTTTCCCACCCTAAAGAATGCATTAGAAAGTCCTTTCTTTTTTTACAACTTGCTAATGCATACAGTTAGGTTATACAGAGAAACTCTCGGCCTTGTCACTTTAATGTGACTTGGGATTTATCGCTTAAATTATTAGATGTGATTTTTAAAGCTTAACAATATTTCAGAGAGTGTGTACTCTTGTTATTAGTAGTTTCCCTGCAAGAGCAATGTTGATCATATGTGGTAAGTCTATAATGGGTAAAAGCCAGTAGGAACTTCGATTTAGTTTGCTTTTTCAATTTGGAGATAAAGAAAATGTTTTTAACAGTATGTAAGGAAAAAGCCAAATGACTCTCTGAAATTGTTAGAAATGCAGCTTGGATTTTCACTATTTTATAACACAATTGTGTCCCTGCTGCTTTCAGAGAAAATAAGAGAATGCCTATGAAAAAGCAATTTCAATAAAAGATCTGTTAAAATATAGACATAAACTTTCATATTATAGTACCTAGAACAATTGATTTGTTTTAAAGTGAAGTCATCACAATAAATAACAATCAGCTCTGATATTTTTGCTTTTGTGTGTTAGAAGAAGGAAACTATCTCTTCTGGGTTTGACTATATGTGAAAATATGCATGTATGTATGTTTGATTGCACAAACAGTCATACATATAAAGTACATACAAAATATATAGACTTTTGGGTCAATTTTTGGCTCTCGTTTAAAAATTATTTTATAAATTTGTTAGCTTATCAGGTTGAATAGGATTTCTATAATTTTTATATTGATCAAATCTTATGTAAAAATAATATATTAAAATATTCTGCTGAAATTATTTATTGTCTACTTATGCCGGTTGGCTTTACCTGCATGTGGAAAAACTAACCAGCCGTTCAAGCAAGACCCTAACCTGTTCCAAAACATAGCTCCTATTGATCCTACACAGTGCTTCTCCTACCATGTAAGTAATTAAAAGAATTACTCTTAAAATGAAACCTGTATCTGGGAGGTGAAATATATTAAACCATTAGTAACTATAAATATTAGATTAATTAATTTATCATAAATTCTTCAGTGTTTTATTATAGTTTCACAGTTTAGATTATATGGCTGATCAGTTTTGATGAAAGAATTTTGATAAATATCCTGAATAATTATCTTAGTGTGAGAAATAAGCAAAAAATGTCACTGGACACTTTACAAGTAGACAAATGCTAAGAGATCATACAGCACAATCATTATAATATTAGCAGATAACTTTCATTAGCATGTCCTATATACCAGGTAGTCTTCTAAGCATGTTTATATGTATTAACTTAATTTCTCAATAGCACATTGATAAAATTGCACTATAATCCTTAGTTTTACATGAGTAATCCAAGGCACAGAGAGAGTCTGCAACTTGCCCAAGGTTGCCCAGCTATTATACTAGGTGACAGAATATTGATCATGTACCCAGGCAGTCTGATTCTTACGATCACATTCTTAATCACTGTGTTAAAAATATTTTGTATAGCAGTGAAAAGATAAGAAAAGAGAAAAGAGAATGAAAGTATTTTGGAGACCTACCCTGTGCCAATGCCGGAGCTAGGCATTGTAATTGTGTTTATGTATGACAACTGATTTCAAGGCTTTAAACTCTCTGTTCTTCTGTTTATACCCAGATGCTCCTGGGGGAAATCCTTAATTCCCATTGTCCTAATTGTCCCCATCTATAAATTAAGGGATTGTACCACATTCTTTCCAAGAATCCTTCCAGTTCTGATCCTCTGTGTCTATGACTACGGAGAAAACAAAACAATCTTTTTTTCATGACTTTGCCAATGTCTCACTCTGCCAACTTTTTTAAAAAGTCTTCATAGATTAAGACCTTCACATTCTAGATTTGGAGACCAGTGCACTATCTACGTCAGTTAATGTGGTATACTACTCCTCACCTCAGTTTTGTGTCATTTAACATAAACATAACAGTTGGCAAAAATAATTTCCTGTGTAGAAAGTCAAAGCAATTACTAGAATGCATCTTCCACAATTTGTTTTTTAAGTTTAAGCGTCACTTAAACGTTTGGATCTGACGAGAGGGTATTATTTTTTAACTAGAAAATCTGATATTCAACAAGCTTCTAAAGAGTATAATGTTTTTCATGCTACAAAGTAAATTCTCAATGGCTCCTAAGTATAAATCTAATCATAGGATTTAGTAAAAGTTATTCAGAGAAATTTGAGATAGATTTTGACCACAATTATCCAGTGAAGATTTAACACTCAAGCTGTTTCTTACTGCAGATTTATTCAGGTACCTGAGAAGAATGATTCCAAGAAGGCAATGAGATAACACCCACCAGAACCAAACATATTTTTCTATAAACCTATCTCATATCCAACTTCATTAAAAGCAAACATTTCTTAAAATAACAAAAAAAGGAAGAAAGCATTTTTGAACATTTATTTCTATATATACATTATATATTTTAAGAGACTTATTTTAAGACATTTATTCTTAAGAGAATATTCTTAAGAAACTCAGCAGTTCTTATGCAAATGTTTTTTTTCTAGTTCTCTTTGATGTTTCTGAATGATAAATATATAGCCAATTTATGTAAATGAATAACAAGCAACAGTTATTGAGTTCAGGGTCAAACACTGAGTTCAGTTTCGTGAACAAATAGAACTCTTTCTTGTAGTGATTGATGGTAAATGCCTTCTGGAATATCAAAATTTAGTAGGAAAAGAAAGTAGCATAAGAAAAGTTTTCAAATATTCCACTAAGGAGATAAGGTTGTTAAAAATAATAAAAGGGATGTTATAAGGCAGTGAAGCAAATAACAATGTTTCATAATGGATGATGCATTTGAATTGATATTGAAGAATTTGAAGTATACAAGTAGGAACAGTTTGATGGATAAATAGTGAGAAGTCATTTTCAGTTACCGTTCATTTACAAAGAAAAGAATCTTTGTAATCAGAAAATCGGCAAAGTAGCTAAGCCTTTCTGGACTCTGTAAAACTTATCTGTCAGATCATAACACAGCAAAACGTATCATTCATTTATCTCTTTATTCGTTCCATAAGCATTTCACAGTTATTTCTGCATGCAAAGATAGAAACACAGAAGAACAGTTATGGAAACAACTATAGTAATGTGATGAGTCCTAGGGAATATATATACAGTGTTCTTCAAGCACAGATGAAGGAGAATGTAAGAAAGGTAAAAGAGGCCTAGAAGTCTTCACAGCAGAGGGAATATCTGAGTTACCTTTTAGGATGAAAATGAGTTTGTCAGGCAGGCAAGGGGGAATGGTATTTGCTTTAATCACACAATAGTCACTCCACACTGCCTCCAGGATGTATATCAGCTTCAGTGATGAAACAAATCAATTCCTGATTTATGTAAAACCCTTCCAACAAGTTACAGAATTTCTCATAACTGAGTTAGGAGTAAAATCATAACTTTCCATATTGTCATCATCAGGTTTGTTCTCGATAACTTGTGAAAATCAGTTTCCCACTTCACATTGTTTGTACAGATATAACTTCTTTGTAGTCATTGAAATAGTTGGTTTTGTTGTTTATTTATGAATTTTAAACAAGAAAAGTAAATATTAAGTTTTAGACCCTTCTACGTGAATGAGATAATATATTCCAAAATTTCATAAAATGGTTTATTCTCTGGGAAAGTGCAGTGTTACTTTTTCATCTCTATGATTAGTCTTCCTCATAAAAATAATTGTGTAATGAAATATATGCGACACATTAGAAGAGTCTTTTAATATTAATTGCCAGGATTTATTCTTAATAAACCATGGAGATGTTTTGGATATTCACGTTTTTTATTCAAGTGATTTTAAAAAGAGTTCTGATTTGGATGCAATCCACCTTCAAGATGGATTGCACATGGCCAGAATTTTGTATTACATATTTTTATTAATTCACCTAATCTGAATATATATATCACGATATTCTCTTTTTTCCATTGACTGGTAAAATTAAGATGTCAAATGTTTAACATATCATTTTATTCAGTTAAGCATCATATTATTTTAGAATTCTTTTCTTTAATTTTCATTTTATAGTTCTTTTACATAAATTTCATTCATCAATTGTTGGGGCAGAGAAATTTTTATCAAATTGGACTACATACATTAACCCTCAAATGTTCCTTATTCAGAGAAAATGTTAAACAATAATTAAAATGTCTAATACTGCTATTTCTCCTAAGGTTATTTTACTGATCTTTGATCATATTGCTATGTGTTATTTTCTATTTTATATAACTTTATATATTTATGTAACACAGGGAATGGCCTGAAAAAATGACAAAAATATTTTCCACCTCTTTGAGACATCCTCCATTCCTTTTTGAGAACTAAAACCTGCATCCCTTCCTCAGGCCAGTGGTTGGGAGGGGCAGGGTAAGTCTTTTGTTATTTGTGATAAAGGAGATGGCTCAGCAGGACCTGGTAAAGGGAGGTCCTGGGTGGAGGTCTCCAGATTGTCTGATCAGAATCATCAACTGTAGTTGAACAGTACTTGCCTGAGGCTGAGAACCATCTTTAAAAGCTCTATATTTCTGCTTATTGTGAGGAAGATGGCATTTCAGACAGGAGTCTCCATCCTCCTTCTTGCTGGCAAAGTAATAAAATGTCTCTTTCCTTTTCCCCAAAGCACTTGCTCTCATTCTTCTGATGCGGCTTCTAGGACAAGTGGCTGAGCTTTCGGTAACATTTATATATTTGATACATTAAAGTAATAAATGTATTATTTATTGAATATTAATTATTACTTTTAACTAATTTTTCTTCTATGCAAAATACTTCACTTCTCCCAAATCTCAGTCCAGAGCTAATTCCTTACATTTGGACATTTTATTAACATTCCATAATTATCACTTTATAGGAACACCTGGTTTAGGCTACTTTACAAACAAGTGTGTCTGGTCTATTAATACTTTCCTTCAAACTTGATTCTGGCTTTTTCTCTGCTGACTAATATCATTTCAGTAGGTTCTGATGTTTGTTTATAAGAAATATAGCCTTTGCTGTTTTTTAAGATCATAATTTAAATTTTTATTAAAATCCTTACCTACCTGACACTGTAGGTTTTTTAGGCGTGGGTGCTTATTTTAACCCACGTGGCTGGCAGGGCAATTGCCTTTTCCAAAGGCCCGGGTTCCCCATACATTCGGATTGTAAATTTGAAATAGATATCTTATATTGTGTTTACAGAGTATTTTGTTTCTTACAACCTCTTCTAACTCTGTCGATGTGTTAGTCATTTATTATTTAGAGCTGGCCTCTTTCAAGTGTCTTTGTGGTTTTATCTTGACAATGTTCTGTGAGCAGCATTCTTTACCTTCATGATTCAATAGTGTTCTATCAGCTGAATTTCTATTTTTATTTGTTTTGTCTTTTGCCTTACTTTTGTACTTTCTGTACAAAGCATATTCACTTAAATAATAGATGTATAGTTTAAGTTCCCAGAGAATTTGGTGATGTATTTTAGAAATAGAAAAGGAATAAACAAAGAGTATAAGCTCTGGTGATCTCATTTATAAATACGATGTTTTATCTTTGTGATAATATTTGAGACTTCTCTAATAAGTTAATTGCTGTTAGTATTCCTATATATGACCTTAAAAATCTTTGGATCATCTTATATTGCTAACTGTAAGTCTAAGGTAGACACCATAGTTTCAAACACCCATTACTAGCTTTCAACAAATAAGACACAGGAATTAGATATGGCGAGATAGTAATATTATATATTTAAAAACTAAGTCAAGGATTTAAGCCATTGCAAACAAATAAATGAGCCAAAGGGACTGTTATTACCTGGGTTATGTAGTTTCCATTCTCATCAACTATTAGGTGGTTGTGAAGTTGGTGTTGCTTTCATAAATTTTGATTCTGTCTTATAATAGCTTTATCTGATGGCTTCCAGATAGTTTTATCTGATGGGTTCCTTTTACCAACCCATTGTAGCCCCTTTGTTTTCCTCTCCAGTGTATATTTTTGTGACCACTCACTGCTATGCTACTCTACTAAATTATCTCTTCCAAGAGCCAGATTTCTTGTCAGTTAGAGAAAGTGCTGCCAAAGCAGAGTGGCCAGGCTGGGAGTGATTCGGGGACATGTGACAGTTACTATGTTTGACTGATAGAGAGAATGCAATTCTGAAAGGGAATGGGAGCAACAACCAAGTTAACTAAGGAGAGCTGTAATAAATGGAGATGCTAAAGACGGAAAGGATTCTCTAGGCTACTCTTTGGGAATAATAGCATATTACATTCTCAAATATTTGTGAGAACATTAAATTTGCATAGACTATAAAGATATATCTCCTTACCAGAAATTTCCTTTGCAGTTCCCTCGCAGTGAGAATTGTATTTTGTTACTTCATCAAAATGCCCATTTTCATAACTTTTTAGCCAATTTATGATATGCAGTAAGATATACAATGTCACATACTATATAAGATGGTAAACATTTATTTCTTAAATAAACCTCTGCAGACTACCAGAAATTCACTAGGCATCACTGATTCAATTCTTAAAATGTTATTGTCCCTACATTCAGGGAGTTTATTTTAATGATGAACACAAACATGTAAACAGGTTATCATAATACAGCGTAAGAGCACTGATAATATTTTGTAGGATATTTCACAATCCTTTTTCTTATAGACCAAAATGCCCTCTGTAATCTGTTCAGTTTCTATATGTTAGCACTGGGCTTACCTGGATAGGGATGTATGGATAGATAGATAATGTTGCTTACAGACCTGATTAGAAGAATCTATTATTGGAGTGATTAGAACCTGCCAAAGAGGATGGAGTCTCTTGTGAGCCTAGCCAGCCAAAGGCTTGTGCCTAACATCCAGCCCTAGTGTTTCTGCTAGGAAATAAAAATAAAATCTGAGTGTTCACAAATAGAGATGCAAAACAGGTGAAACACAGTACAATGTGAATGCTTTTCAAAATCTCACTGTATTAACATTAACCTTTGGAGTAATATGGAATAGATGGATAAGAATGGACTTTGCTATCCTTATCAGTTTTCCCAGTCATTTTCTATATCAACCCATGTTTGGGCGTGTTGCACATTTTTTCATCCATAATTGTTAATTAAAATTTCTTAAAATTTCCTTCTCTTATAAGCTTAGAATTTGATTAATCATAAAATTTCATTCATTCTCATTGCTTTTACTTATTGTATATATTTAGTTTATTATTTTCATCTTTGTGTTAATAGTAAGTACAAGTAAATCCACCAGACAAGAACTTAAACTGCATCCAAACATATGTTATTGTCCATCCCATTACCTTGTTTTTCATCACTTAATGTAATTTTATCTTTCTAGAGTCTGTGTTTATTATCTACATGATTTCCTCTGTATACTGTTTTGTTCATCTGCATAGTTCCCGAAAGAGTATATTTATATTCTTAGTTATGTTTACTTTATTAAAAGCTGTCATGCTTCATATAGTCTTGGAATTTTGATTTTTTTCACTAGATATCATTTTCCTAAGATTTATTCATATTGCTGCATGTTACCATAGTGTACTCATTTTGATCGCTTTATGGTATTCCATTGAACAAATAGACCACAGCTTATTTGTGTTTTCCTCATTGCGAACATTTGTATTGTTTCCAATTTTTTTCTATTATGAAAATTATTCCTTGAACATTCTTGTACATGTCTTCTATTGTAAAAAAGCAAGAGTTTATCTTAAATATAAATTAAGGAGTAGAATTATTCCCTTGTAAGATATGTGATGCTCAGCTTTAGGAGATAATGTTAAACAGCTGAAAATATTTGCATTTATTTATACTCTTATATAGAAGAGATTCTGTGTGGCCATATGCCCTCTAACATTTGGTATTGTCACATAGTTTTTGTCAATTAAATTGATATAAAGGAATATTGTATTGTAGTGATTTAAATATTTCTGATTTCTGAGAATTTTAGTCTTATATTTCTTCTTTAATAACGTGCCTATTCATGGATATAATATTTGCCATCTTTTTTTCAATTGGGTAGTTTTTACTTTCCTGATTTTCAGTTATTTTAATTTTTTTATTAGTACTAGACATTATATATTCATCCCTATTTCTCTACACTATCCAGGTAAGTCTGGTGGTAATAAAGTCCAGTCCAATATAGCTTTATCAGCACTAAAATTTGAATTTCGTATAATTTTCACCGATCTTGAAATAATATTCTCCTGTAGACTTTTTTCAACCATTTAAAAATATAAAAAATCCATTCTTAGCTCACAGTCCATACAGAAACAGGTGGCAGCTGGATTTGGCCCTTAGGCCTTGCTTGCCAATCCCCGATCCAGACCTCAGCCTTGCTGTCCAGCAGTGCCTGCTCACAACCGTAGACTCTGGTTGCTTTGAGAATCACAGAAACACACTGAGTTCATATTTGCTTACACATTCTTGCTCATACATTTTCTTGCTGGGAACATCTCTTGTTCTATTTTCTTGTCCCAAATCAGCTTAATTTTTCTGTCTTCCATGTACCTTTCTCAGCTTCACTAGCCCTCAGGTATGTCCCCTGCCTCCAAATTCTTTTAAGCCCCTTCAATCTCTTTTACAAGATTAGTGTGAAATAGTCCTTCATTATTTCAGATATGTGGGATTTGATTCTTCTTTTCTTTATTTGTACAAATTTATGGGGTACATGAGACATTTTTTAACATATATATAATGCATAGTGATCAAGTCAGGCTATTCAGAGTGTCCATTACCAGAGTACAATACATTTTTGGTGGGTATAGTCACCCTACTATGCTGTCAAACATAGAATTCATTCCTTCTGTCTTACTTTATGTTTATACACTTCAACCCACCTCTCTTCATCCTCCTTCCTCTCCCCATCCTGCTCAACCTTCCCAGACACTGTTATCTGTTTTCCACTCTCCATTCCCCTGTATTCAAACTTTTTAGCTTCCACATATCAGTGAGAACATGTGATATTTGCCTTTTCATGCCTGGCTTATTCCACTTAAGATAATGATCTCCACTTTCATTCACACTGCTGCAAATGGCGTGATTTAAAATATTGTTGATACTTCTCCTTTGTTGGTTGTGGGGATATTACCCCATTTTTAATTTTTGTGTGTGTATATTCGCCTTTTTTTTGAGACAGAGTCTCACTCTGTTGCCCAGGCTAGAGTACCATGGCATCAGCCTAGCTCACAGCAACCTCAAACTCCTGGGCTCAAGCAATTCTCCTGCCTCAGCCTCCCAAGTAGCTGGGACTACAGGCATGTGCCACCATGTCTGGCTAATTTATATATATATATATATACTTAGGCGTCCAATTGATTTCGTTCTATTTTCAGTAGAGACAAGGTCTTTTCTCTTGCTCAGACTGGTCTTGAACTCCTGAACTCAAACAATCCCCCTACCTCGGCCTCCCAGAGTGCTAGCTAGGATTACAGTTGTGAGCCACTGCGCCCAGCCTTCACCCATTTTTAATTTGTCCTTTTTCTGCTTTTTAAAGTTTTTTTGATGAGAAAGTTCTCAATTTTAATGTAGTAAAATATATTAAATTTTGGGGCAATGCTAAATAGATCTGGCTTACAAAAAATTCCCTAGCCCACTCAACATCAATGCCCAAAATATAAGAACCTAAATTTTCAACTAAATTTTTAAAATTTTTATTTCTGACATTAATGTTCACAATTGATCTGAAGCTAATTGTGTGTATAGTATGTTATTTAAAATTTTTTTGCCATATGAATGAAGTAATATCTTATTGGAGGATAAAGGGAATGATGTGATATTTGACATGTTTGAGAAGGTCACACATTTTCCTTCAAATCAGATGAACAGAAAAAATAGGAATTTTTTTTACCTTAACTATATCCCTCAAAGAGCTAAAAATAAAAATACCATTCGATCCAGCAATAGCACTATTAGGCATCTACCCAAAAGAGCAAAAGATATGCTATAATAGAGACATCTGCAGCCGAATGTTTATGGAAGCACAATTCACTATTGCAAAGATGTGGAAACAACCCAAGTGCCCGTCAATTCATGAGTGGATTATTAAAATTTGGTATATGTATACAATGGAATATTACTCAATCATAAGAAACGATAGTGATCTAGCACCTCTTATATTTTCCTGGAATGAACTTAAGCCCATTATCCAAAGTGAGGTATCACAAGATGGGAAGAATGGGCTCCACTTGTACTCGCCATCAAATTGGCACTAACTGATTAATACTATGGTGCTCACATGACAGTACTATTCTCCAGGGATTAGGGGGATGGGGAGGTAAACCCACAACTAAAGGACATGGTGAGCATTGTAGAGGGGAAGGGCGTGCCTCTAGCCCTCACTTGGGTGAGGCAAAGACATAAAATGTAACCATAATGTTTGTACCCTCACAATACCCTGAAATAAAAAAAAAAAAACAAGCATTAAAGAAAAAAACTGTACTCCATCTTTCTCCATACCTGTAATTATTCAGTAGTCACTTGTTTTCTCAATAATCTATTGTGCTACCTTTGTCATATGTTTCACAAGTACATAGTTCTTTTTTGAAACTTTCTCTTCTACAACATTGATGAATTTGTCTACCCTGTGCTAATACCACATTGTAAATTTCAATTCCTTCATAAGTCCTGCCATTCATAAGGGAAAGTCATCCCCTGATCCTTCTCCTTCAGGATTTTCCTGCTAGATTTTGACTCCTTATTCTTTCACTTAAATATTAGGAATTAAACTATTCTGCATAACTCTCTATTAGGATTTTAATTGAAATTTCATTGAGTATATAGATTAGTTTTATGGTAATTGACATATGTGTGATATTATATACTTCTATCTGGGAGTATATCATATCACTTTATTTAGGTTTTCACTAATTATGTTATAAATTGAATTTAGAATTTTACTTGTAGAAGGCTTTGTGCTTTGATTCATTCATAGATAGGTAATCTTTTTTTCTAATAGCATTGTAAATAGTGTTTTCTCTATAATTAATTTTCTCTTCTAATTGTTTACTGCAACATAAAATGATATTAATTTTTTAAGCTTACAACCAACCCCTTTGCTAAATGTCCTTAAAATGAGTTTGTATTATAGAGTTCTTTGGTCATTCAAATGCTGTAAGGGAGAAGAGTCCCCTGTTTCCCAACATTGAAAAGTTCATCCTTTCTTTTGCAAAGTGGAAGAAGTACAAAACTCGCTAGATTTGTCTTTTGAGCAAATAGCCCACTTTGGTATTGAGAAAGCTACACACATGCCTAAAAATCCAGGACCCTGGAGCTAACAATACCACACCACACATTTGAATTTTTTTTGGGGGGGTAGGTATACTAACAATTATAATAGAAAACATGAAAGTATATTGTTAATATTTGGTTTCGCTCTGTGCAAATTCAAGGTTGCAAGATATATGGCCGGGCGCGGTGGCTCACTTCTGTGATCCTAGCACTCTGGGAGGCCAAGGCGGGCGGATCGTTTGAGCTCAGGAGTTCGAGACCAGCCTGAGCGAGAGCGAGACTCTGTCTCTACCAAAAATAGAAAGAAATTAATTGACAGTTAAAAATATATAGAAAAAATTAGCCGGGCATGGTGGCGCATGCCTGTAGTCCCAGCTACTTGGGAGGCTGAGGCAGGAGGATCGCTTGAGCCCAGGAGTTTGAGGTTGCTGTGAGCTAGGCTGATGCCACGGCACTCTAGCCCAGGCAACACAGTGAGACTCTGTCTCAAAAAATAAAAAAAAAAAAAAAATTGATTTTTTAGCATCCCACAGCAATGCCTTAAGTAAACACTCTTGCTCTGAGAAGTTCAATGTTTTCCCTTTGTTCTTAGGAAGAAGCACAAAACATCAATCATCAATTTATCTCTTTTGTGTGTGTGCTTGTTGAAATAACCTGTTATTGAGGGACAAAGAGAATGGTGTGATATTTGACATGTTTGAGAAGGTCACACATTGTCCTTCAATCAGATGAATAGAAAAAATAGTTTTGTTTTTTTTTTACTTTAACTATATCAAATCTCACTTTCTCCACATCTTATATTCTGGTTAGTAAAAATTAAAAGGATATTAAAGGATAAGGAAAGTCTAATCTGGTTTAAAGCTTATCTCACTTTGAAAATTTAAATGAATCATTTGTGTTCTTGTTTCAATCTGCTTTGGATAAAAATGGTCAGTCCCTTGAGAAACCCGTCTCTCATTCTTCCTATTCCTCAGATCCTTTTTTATATAAGATTAGCAACACAAAGAAAAGCTGAGATTCTTTTCTGCCTTTTATGACCTCTGTAACAATGTCATTGTTGCCCAGTTTGTGCTATTCTTCCTGGCATTCGAGGCTGATATTTGATCTGATTTAACTCATGACCTCTCCTTCACTGCTTCCTCCTCCCCTGGAGTCAGCCTGTGTTCAACTCTGCAGTGCTCTAGGGTCCAATGCTCTGATGACGCCCTTCCAATCCCAGCTGTGGTGGTCCTCTCTGCAGCACTGATACAGAGCCAGTCCATCCTCAGTTCAGCAATCCCTTCAGTCACACTTCTCAGACAAGTACTTAGCTATTTCTTATAATGTTTTACATCGCATGAGCAATTAGAGACAAGTCAATTTCAAAGCTGCCGTCTCCTGACCATTTGCACTGCCAATACTGCTCCCAAAGATCGTATGGAAAAGCTGTAAGGTAATCTTCTGCCAGTGATCCAAATAGGGCTGGGCGGGTACAAGAGCTACTCTCTGCCTTAGTGCCACAGTTATCTATACAACTCTTTCTTTTAAGCTGATATCAAAAAAAGAGAAATTGGGCCATGAAATAACTTAAAAACCTGCACACTGCCTTGACACCCATTGTTTTTGCAGCAAGTCTTTCTGCAAGCAAAACCATTGGCTTCCTCTATCTTTTTGATTACTCCTTACACAAAACGTGTGACCTAACTTTTCACACCTTGCTCTTGATATAATAAAGAAATTCAGAAAATTTCTTTTCAATGCAACACTATTAATTCTAATACTACTTCCAGCTACATCTCTTCTCTAACAGTCTAATTGCTTTCTCCCCTAAGGCAGATTAATTCTCTAAGTCAGCTAATTTTGAGATTGATCATACATGCAAAAAGGCAAAGGAGACAAAACTCATAATCATTTTCAAAAGGAGTACTCAAACGAACCAAGATTTAAACATGAAGGGCTATTAAGAATTCTGGCATTTGGACATGAGTTTTTCCTCTCTTGGAAAAGCAAATTATGAAAATAGTAACATGTCCTCTAATATAGATCTTTGTAAACCAAGGTGTGTAAAACTCATTGCCGTTAAATAAGATCAACTAGATATCAAACTACTTCTGTAATTCAGGTTTTTATACATAGCAAAGATGAACATATTAGTAAAGTAAAGTAAAATTAGTAGTTTTTACAGAGATAATGTTACCGAGCAAACAATGGGCTTGCTGCCCGATGTGCATAGAAGCCAACACCATGGCACTAGCTTTTGAGAAAAGAAAAGCTTTATTGCAAATTGACACACAAAGAGAAAAAAGGAAGCATTCGAATCTGTCTCTTCCAGCTGAGGTGCCATGGTATTGGCTGAAGAACAACTCACAACTTAGTTACATAAAAGTTGAACCAAATTGGTCTGCTATGGTAACAATAATTTTCTTTTAAGATTTTGTAATGGAGACACTTGAGGTACACATGTTGATTCTATAAGCAAATAACAACGGAGACTAAGCTTTATAAAGGAAGACCAAAAATACTTTTGATCAAAAAAATGAATCTTGCACCGTTCCACACATCACAGACAAAAAATCAATTCCAAAAACATGAAGTAACTAAATATGAAAAGCATACAAATTGAGAATTTTTTTAAAAAAAGTAAACATAAGGGAAAACACAAATCACACTATGTCAAAATCAGGAAATTTTATTTATCAAAAGACATCAACAGAATAAAAAATTTACCATGTGGTAGAAGATATTTCTGTATGTAGCTGAAGGTTGACTTACAGTCAAATAACCAACATACTTTTAGTATTAACCACGAAAAAAGAGACAATACTCTTAGAATGGGTACTTCAAAAAAGGAGAATATCCAAAGGCTAACATTAGTAAACAAAGAAATACAAATTAAATATTAGTTACTATATTAGTTTGCTAGAGCTGCCACAATAAAGTACCCCAAACTAGGTGGCTGAAACAATAGAAATGTATTTTCTTGCAAACGCAGAGGCTAGATATCCAAAATCTAGTTGTCAGCTGAGTTAATTTCTTCTAAGCACTGTGCAGGAGAATCCATTCTGTTTCTCTCCTAGTTTCTACTGGTTTGTCGGCAATCTTTGGTGTCTCTTAACTTGTGGCAGCATAACTCCCATTTTCACAAGGCATATTTCGTGTGTTTCTGTGTCCAAATTTTCCCTTTCTATAACATCAGTTGACAACTAATTTGCTAAAAGAATTTGTTCAATAAAATTTGGATTCAGTCAAAAGGCCACCCTCAAGGATCCAAAAGGCCACATGTGGCCTCAAGGCCACAGGTCCCCAGCCCTGGTAGGGGCTCACCCTACGCCAGTGTGACCTCACCTTAATTTAACTAATTAAATCTACAAGATCTTGTTTCCAAATCAAGTCACATTCTGAAGTACTAGAAATTAGGATTTCAATATATGAATTTTGGTAGAACATAATTCAACCCATAAGAGTCATTAATGAAATTCAAATTTTAAAAAATCATAATAATTAAGATAACAGCAGGAAACTTTTAGAGGTGATGGATATGCTTATGGCATAGATTGTGGTGATGGTTTCATAGATGTATATTTATTTCCAAATTTGTCAAGTTGTTAAATATGTACAGCTGTATAGCTTTTTGTATGTCAATCACACCTCAATAAATTGGTTTAAAACACACATGTATGTACATGCACACACACAGTGAATTTCCAGTTCTCATTGGAAAATACAGGCAATAGCAAGTGTTCTTAAGGATATAAAGAAACTGGAAATTTCATATCTGGTTCGTGGGAGTGTATATTGGTACAATTTTTTGGAAAATGTGTTGTCAGTAAGTGTTTAAGCTGAATGCATGTATACAGAAATTTGACTTCAATGTATATAAAGATGGTCCTTGACGTACAATTGTTACACTTATGATTTTTCAACTTTAGGATGGTACAAAGTGGTATACTTTCAGTAGAAACCATACATCAAGTACTCATACAACCATTCTGTTTTTTTATGTTCATTGCAGTATTCAATAAGTTACATGAGATATTTAACATTTAATTATAAAATAAACTTTGAGTTAGATGATTTTGCCAAATGGTAGGCTAATATAAATGTCCTGAGCATGTTTAAGGTAGGCTAGGCCAGTAGGTTAAATGCATTTAATGCATTCCCAACTTACAAATTTTCAACTTACGATGAGTTTATCAGGACGTAACCCCATTATAAGTTGAGGAGCATCTCTACTCAAATAAAGTGTACATGTGCTCAGCAAAATATATGCTCAATAATTCATATAACTGCATTACTTATAATAGCTTCAAACCAGAACAAAACAAATGTTCATCAATAAGAGAATGTATTAATACTCTTGTGGACTAATCATACCACAGAATACTGTATAGCAATGAAAATGGGCCAACCATTGTTATAAGCAACAGCATGGATGGATCACTCAAATATAATTTTGGTTAAATAAACTAGATGCAAAATATTATATTTGTGTGATTCCATTTATATAGAATTCAAAAATGGACAAAATTAATTTAGAGTCTTAGAGGTTAAGATGATGGTACTACTGAGCAGGACAACAGAACAGGTGACTAGAAGGAGACGTAAGAAGTACTGAGTGTCAGGAGTTGCTCTGTTTCTGAATCTGGATGGTAGTCCCAGAGCTGACCTCACTTGCGATAGTTCGTCCAGCTGTACACCTGTGATTTGTTTACCTTTCATTATGTGAGGAATACTTCAGTTAAAAGTTTATTTTAAAAATAGATAATTGTTGTCAGTTTAACCATAGCTATTTTCAATTTTAATCTTATTAAAGAAAGCATGATAATTAGGGTGTTTGTAATGGAAAATATGATTGTAGTATAACCTGATGAAGCCTGTAAGAACTTTTTAAAGTATTAGATTTTATTTCCTTTTTAAGATAGATTAATTTTATGAAGTAAATTAGTTTAATCTGAATGGTTTTATGCAATAGCAACTGTGTAATATTTGAAAGACAGATGGTAAAAAATATTTTGTACATATATACATGATTTTGAGTTTTGTGTGGTTACATATTTTCTTAATTATAGCCAAAATATTTGTACTCTTTTCCTGATTTTTACCTTCTACATACTTAATTAAAAGTAACATTTAATTAACATATATTGGAGGCCTACTCACGTTAGCTGTACAGATTTGCTTTGATCTGTATTTCATACAAATGCAAACTAAGGGAAATATATTAACCTGTTTAGCAACTGCAATTGCAAGGAATGGAGTCAGTTTGGAAGACAGCTTGGACTCAACTTGAACTACCCTCCCCTGTACCTTGCTATCTCTGAATTCTCAATACCACAATTCTCCTAAACTGTCTTGAATTATAATTTTAAAACTTAGTATCTTTCCATTCCTGAACTCTAAGCTTCTCTACTATAGAAACATGTTACAATAACGTCACAGAAAGTAGATAATCATAGATATTTGTTGAATTAATAGTACAGCATACAAAATAAGCTTCATTAACACACACACATTATTCTTCTCCCTCTTGGTGAAAAAATAACTAAATCACAAAACCCTTCTCAAGCCTAAACACCTACCTAAGCTTGCTGTGATCTTCAGACAAAGCTGCTTTCATAGTTTTTGAGTTTATATTATCTTTTCCGTTGTTCATGTTATCTTAAACTACTCAATTAATTTTCAACTACGGTACTAGCATTTTTTAGAGTTTGGAGTCCTGATTTGTTTTCTTATATTGAGTAATAATTTCATCACATAACAATAATAAATATAGCTTCAATATACATTATAATAAATAATATTGAAACTAAAACACAGTAAGTAAAAGGATCGAAATTGTTTTGGTGTGTTTTTGCTGTTGCCTTTGTTAATGTTTTGTTCTGTTTAGTTTGGTTTGGTTTCGCAGGCAGCCATGCCCAGGTAAATGTCAGGGTTTCTTTATTTTCAGGTCAAACATGTAATCAAAACATATTTCCAAGTGAAATATGAATGTTGGCAGGGGATCAATATTCCTAATATAAAAATAAATCATAGGGATCAAGTAGAATGAGCCATTTCCTTTTACTAATGAAATGAGATACAGTACTCTATTTTCTAGATGTCTGCTCTTATAAAGGTTAGAACTGAAGTAAAATGGATTGAGCCCTTTGACTACAAACATTAGGAAATATTCATGGCAGTGACACTTCTAACATAGTATGTTAAAATGCTGACCTACCACATTTGTTGGCAAATGTGAGTACTCAAGTGAATCACTTACCTAGATCCTTCTGTTTTGTTTTTTTTAAACAACAATAACAACAACAACCTTATCTGTAAGAAAAAAAAAATAAAAAGAAATCCACATACTTCAGTTACTCCTTTAAGTTTGATCTAGGCTTACAATTCAATTTGCTTTTGAAAATGAGTTTTGTCTAGTGTTTTTCCCCTGAGGTCAATTTTAAAGCAGAAAAATGCTCACATATGGCCTTTATAC
>NW_012152641.1:230321-234146 GCF_000956105.1 Propithecus coquereli | reverse complement strand
AAAAAAAAAAAAAAATTGATTTTTTAGCATCCCACAGCAATGCCTTAAGTAAACACTCTTGCTCTGAGAAGTTCAATGTTTTCCCTTTGTTCTTAGGAAGAAGCACAAAACATCAATCATCAATTTATCTCTTTTGTGTGTGTGCTTGTTGAAATAACCTGTTATTGAGGGACAAAGAGAATGGTGTGATATTTGACATGTTTGAGAAGGTCACACATTGTCCTTCAATCAGATGAATAGAAAAAATAGTTTTGTTTTTTTTTTACTTTAACTATATCAAATCTCACTTTCTCCACATCTTATATTCTGGTTAGTAAAAATTAAAAGGATATTAAAGGATAAGGAAAGTCTAATCTGGTTTAAAGCTTATCTCACTTTGAAAATTTAAATGAATCATTTGTGTTCTTGTTTCAATCTGCTTTGGATAAAAATGGTCAGTCCCTTGAGAAACCCGTCTCTCATTCTTCCTATTCCTCAGATCCTTTTTTATATAAGATTAGCAACACAAAGAAAAGCTGAGATTCTTTTCTGCCTTTTATGACCTCTGTAACAATGTCATTGTTGCCCAGTTTGTGCTATTCTTCCTGGCATTCGAGGCTGATATTTGATCTGATTTAACTCATGACCTCTCCTTCACTGCTTCCTCCTCCCCTGGAGTCAGCCTGTGTTCAACTCTGCAGTGCTCTAGGGTCCAATGCTCTGATGACGCCCTTCCAATCCCAGCTGTGGTGGTCCTCTCTGCAGCACTGATACAGAGCCAGTCCATCCTCAGTTCAGCAATCCCTTCAGTCACACTTCTCAGACAAGTACTTAGCTATTTCTTATAATGTTTTACATCGCATGAGCAATTAGAGACAAGTCAATTTCAAAGCTGCCGTCTCCTGACCATTTGCACTGCCAATACTGCTCCCAAAGATCGTATGGAAAAGCTGTAAGGTAATCTTCTGCCAGTGATCCAAATAGGGCTGGGCGGGTACAAGAGCTACTCTCTGCCTTAGTGCCACAGTTATCTATACAACTCTTTCTTTTAAGCTGATATCAAAAAAAGAGAAATTGGGCCATGAAATAACTTAAAAACCTGCACACTGCCTTGACACCCATTGTTTTTGCAGCAAGTCTTTCTGCAAGCAAAACCATTGGCTTCCTCTATCTTTTTGATTACTCCTTACACAAAACGTGTGACCTAACTTTTCACACCTTGCTCTTGATATAAGAAAGAAATTCAGAAAATTTCTTTTCAATGCAACACTATTAATTCTAATACTACTTCCAGCTACATCTCTTCTCTAACAGTCTAATTGCTTTCTCCCCTAAGGCAGATTAATTCTCTAAGTCAGCTAATTTTGAGATTGATCATACATGCAAAAAGGCAAAGGAGACAAAACTCATAATCATTTTCAAAAGGAGTACTCAAACGAACCAAGATTTAAACATGAAGGGCTATTAAGAATTCTGGCATTTGGACATGAGTTTTTCCTCTCTTGGAAAAGCAAATTATGAAAATAGTAACATGTCCTCTAATATAGATCTTTGTAAACCAAGGTGTGTAAAACTCATTGCCGTTAAATAAGATCAACTAGATATCAAACTACTTCTGTAATTCAGGTTTTTATACATAGCAAAGATGAACATATTAGTAAAGTAAAGTAAAATTAGTAGTTTTTACAGAGATAATGTTACCGAGCAAACAATGGGCTTGCTGCCCGATGTGCATAGAAGCCAACACCATGGCACTAGCTTTTGAGAAAAGAAAAGCTTTATTGCAAATTGACACACAAAGAGAAAAAAGGAAGCATTCGAATCTGTCTCTTCCAGCTGAGGTGCCATGGTATTGGCTGAAGAACAACTCACAACTTAGTTACATAAAAGTTGAACCAAATTGGTCTGCTATGGTAACAATAATTTTCTTTTAAGATTTTGTAATGGAGACACTTGAGGTACACATGTTGATTCTATAAGCAAATAACAACGGAGACTAAGCTTTATAAAGGAAGACCAAAAATACTTTTGATCAAAAAAATGAATCTTGCACCGTTCCACACATCACAGACAAAAAATCAATTCCAAAAACATGAAGTAACTAAATATGAAAAGCATACAAATTGAGAATTTTTTTAAAAAAAGTAAACATAAGGGAAAACACAAATCACACTATGTCAAAATCAGGAAATTTTATTTATCAAAAGACATCAACAGAATAAAAAATTTACCATGTGGTAGAAGATATTTCTGTATGTAGCTGAAGGTTGACTTACAGTCAAATAACCAACATACTTTTAGTATTAACCACGAAAAAAGAGACAATACTCTTAGAATGGGTACTTCAAAAAAGGAGAATATCCAAAGGCTAACATTAGTAAACAAAGAAATACAAATTAAATATTAGTTACTATATTAGTTTGCTAGAGCTGCCACAATAAAGTACCCCAAACTAGGTGGCTGAAACAATAGAAATGTATTTTCTTGCAAAAGCAGAGGCTAGATATCCAAAATCTAGTTGTCAGCTGAGTTAATTTCTTCTAAGCACTGTGCAGGAGAATCCATTCTGTTTCTCTCCTAGTTTCTACTGGTTTGTCGGCAATCTTTGGTGTCTCTTAACTTGTGGCAGCATAACTCCCATTTTCACAAGGCATATTTCGTGTGTTTCTGTGTCCAAATTTTCCCTTTCTATAACATCAGTTGACAACTAATTTGCTAAAAGAATTTGTTCAATAAAATTTGGATTCAGTCAAAAGGCCACCCTCAAGGATCCAAAAGGCCACATGTGGCCTCAAGGCCACAGGTCCCCAGCCCTGGTAGGGGCTCACCCTACGCCAGTGTGACCTCACCTTAATTTAACTAATTAAATCTACAAGATCTTGTTTCCAAATCAAGTCACATTCTGAAGTACTAGAAATTAGGATTTCAATATATGAATTTTGGTAGAACATAATTCAACCCATAAGAGTCATTAATGAAATTCAAATTTTAAAAAATCATAATAATTAAGATAACAGCAGGAAACTTTTAGAGGTGATGGATATGCTTATGGCATAGATTGTGGTGATGGTTTCATAGATGTATATTTATTTCCAAATTTGTCAAGTTGTTAAATATGTACAGCTGTATAGCTTTTTGTATGTCAATCACACCTCAATAAATTGGTTTAAAACACACATGTATGTACATGCACACACACAGTGAATTTCCAGTTCTCATTGGAAAATACAGGCAATAGCAAGTGTTCTTAAGGATATAAAGAAACTGGAAATTTCATATCTGGTTCGTGGGAGTGTATATTGGTACAATTTTTTGGAAAATGTGTTGTCAGTAAGTGTTTAAGCTGAATGCATGTATACAGAAATTTGACTTCAATGTATATAAAGATGGTCCTTGACGTACAATTGTTACACTTATGATTTTTCAACTTTAGGATGGTACAAAGTGGTATACTTTCAGTAGAAACCATACATCAAGTACTCATACAACCATTCTGTTTTTTTATGTTCATTGCAGTATTCAATAAGTTACATGAGATATTTAACATTTAATTATAAAATAAACTTTGAGTTAGATGATTTTGCCAAATGGTAGGCTAATATAAATGTCCTGAGCATGTTTAAGGTAGGCTAGGCCAGTAGGTTAAATGCATTTAATGCATTCCCAACTTACAAATTTTCAACTTACGATGAGTTTATCAGGACGTAACCCCATTATAAGTTGAGGAGCATCTCTACTCAAATAAAGTGTACATGTGCTCAGCAAAATATATGCTCAATAATTCATATAACTGCATTACTTATAATAGCTTCAAACCAGAACAAAACAAATGTTCATCAATAAGAG
>NW_012152641.1:212433-217841 GCF_000956105.1 Propithecus coquereli | reverse complement strand
ATTCATTTTCTGAACTTTTTAAGATTATAGCAAACTGCAAACAGTGTGAACTCTGAGATTACAAGCAACTATCTCATAACAGTTCTTTGTCTTCAAATACAAGTGGCAAAATCACAACTAGAATCACCTGAAGGAAAAACAAAAGATTTTTTTCCTGTTGGCAGGGAAGAACACTGGAGTAACCCACACAACAAAAAGAAAAACAAAACAAAAGAATTTAGGCCTCAGAGAACAGCAGTGGGATTCAATGCTCCCAGGGCTCCATCTCTTCTCTCTGTAACTTTTTACTGTATTTCATTTTGTACATAAGGCTTCTCCACATTATGAAAAAAAGATGACTAATGAGGACTTTACCGTCTTACACTTAAATTCCAAGAAGATGGGAATTCTTCCTTCCCATCTTCCCAATTAAAGCACTATGCGGCAGACTAAAATTGACCTAGCCTATATTACACTGTGTGTCCTTACGGAAGATACGTGTAATACAGAGACAGTACTCCAGAACACATGGAGTAAGGCGTGGGTTTTCTGAGGTATGTGCAGTGCTCTTACAAGAAAAAAAACGTTAATAAAGTATCCCAGATGCTTGTAAGTATGAGTACAGTGGTACTTCTAGATGTACCATTACACACGCAGCAGTTGCCATGACTATTTCACTCCTGAATCTCTCATATCAATCTAAGTGTTTCCAGTGGGGACTGGCCACGTCACATGTAGTGCTAGTGTCATCATCCGCCATCAGGCTAAAGAGTAGTGAACCATAAAGGAGGCCATGTGGCAACAGTTTCTGGAATATGTTTTTTGTTCTTTGCAGATGGGCAGCAGCCATGAAAATTCCCACCTATCCGTGAGGCAAAGACTGTTCAGTGGGTAGACTCAGTACAAATATACATGAGTAATTTCCATACCAATTATAGAATAATACAGGGGTGTACCGGGAATAAATGTTTGAGTTCACGAGCATGTTTGCTTCTGAGTTGGAATCCTTTATTTATTCAGCTGTCTCATTGGCATTTTGTGCTCTCCCTTGTGGGGAAGTATATCTTATGAAAATATGGATCCTGCCATCTCTCTAAATGGGCAGACTTTATCTTCAATTCAATTCTACATATATACATGGCATTGTAGGGACAGCAAAAGTGAAGAAGTCTCTATTCCATAAAAACTCACAGTCTCATGTAAGCAGCCCTCCAGCCCAAAGCCCCAACCCCCAAACGTGTATTAATACAAAGAACTACAATGCAGAGTGGTACAATGTTTAGGAGGCAAAAGTGAAATGTTAACCAAATATTGTGTGTGTGAGAGTGCATGCGTGTGTGTGTGTGTGTGTGTGTGTGTGTGTAGGACCTACATGGGAAAGCTTTTAAAATAAAAAGCAGTATTTGAGAGATATTCTGAATAATTTTTCTGCATTTCTGAACCATTTACCCTCATTAGCTTGTCTGGTGAACTTCTACCTAGAACTTAAGGATGAGATTAGAGAGAAAACCTGTAATGAGGACAGAGTCCAAAGTCAGGGAAAGCTGAGTGAAGAGCTGAGTGAGAAACAGAATTTTCACAAGCCAAAGAGAATTTGGAAGTATCTGACAAAAGTGATAGCTTTCACCTCTCACAAAAATCAACTCACGGTGGACAACAGACTTAAACTTAAGGCGTAAAACTATAAGAATTCTAGAAGAAAACGTTGGAAATACTCTTCTAGACATTGGCCTAGGCAAAGAATTTATGAAGAAGACCACAAAGGCAATCATAGCAGCAACCAAAATAAATGGGACCTGATGAAATTAAAAAGCTTCTGTACAGCCAAAGAAACTGTCACGAGAGCAAACAGACAACCTACAGAATGGGAGAAAATATTTTCATGTTACACATTCGATAAAGGGCTGATAACTAGAATCTTCTTAGAACTCAGGAAAATCAGCAAGAAAAAAGTCAAACAACCCTATCAAAAAGTGGGCAAAGGACATGAACAGAAACTTTTCAAAAGAAGACAGAATAATGGCCAAGAAACATATGAAAAAATGCTCAACATCTCTAATCATCAGGGAAATGCAAATCAAAACCACAATAAGATACTACTTATCCCCAGTGAGAATGGCCTTTATCAAAAAGTCCCAAAACAGTAAGTGTTGGCATGGATGCAGAGAGATAGGAACACTCATACACTGCTGGTGAGACTGCAAACTAGTACAACCTCTGTGGAAAGCAATATGGAGATACCTCAAAGAGATGCAAGTAGATCTACCATTTGATCCAGCAATCCCATTACTGGGCATCTACCCAAAACAACAAAAGACGCTCTATGGAAAAGACACCTGCACCTGAATGTTTATAGCAGCACAATTCACAATTGCAAAGATGTGGAAACAACCCAAATGCCCATCAATACATGAGTGGAATAATAAAATGTAGTATATGTATACCATGGAGTACTATTCAGCTGCAAGAAACAATGGTGATATAGAACCTCTTGTATTTTCCTGGATAGAGCTGGAACCCATTCTACTAAGTGAAGTATCCCAAGAATGGAAAAACAAGCACCACATGTACTCACCATCAAATTGGTTTTAACTGATCAACACCTAAGTGCATATACAGGAATAACATTCATCGGGTGTAGGGCAGATGGGAGAGGCGAGGGGGGATGGGTATATACATACATAATGGGTGTGATGCGCACCGTCTGGGGGATGGACACGCTTGAATCTCTGACTCGGGGCAGGGGGTGGGCAAGGGCAATATAGGTAACATAAACATTTGTACCCTGTAATATGCTGAAATAAAAAAAAAGTGACGACAGCAAAGCATGTATCAAAATCTGAAGTAGATTTCAGGAATCCACAGTTGAGGAAGACCAACAGATTGAGAGAATGGAATGTACAGTGGAGCAGTCCCAGATGAACGTCTGGACACAGGATGCCTGCCAGTACTGCCTTCAATACAGCTGAGTGCATGGCTCAGCTGTGGGTGGGCCATATACTATGGGCACTGGCGGGGGGCCGGGGTGGGGTAGCCTAGCCATGACATACATGTCTCCAGAACATATTAACAAAACCCACTGTCTTAAACACATCTGGGAAATAGGCTTTATATTTATTACCTTGATTTATCACATAAAATTTAATAATTCTAAATTAAAATAGACAAAAGTCACTATAAACTTTTAAAGCATAACAATAAATAAATGGGATTGATTAAAGTACCAAAACAGATACACTTAAGCAAACATTCGACATAATATTTGTGGCAGCAGATTCAGCGTTTCATGAGAATGGGAGATATGAAAGGTATATAAACATAGAAGAGTTATGTGGGAAGGGTGGGTTGGAGTACAGAATGAGAGATTGGTAAAAACAAGACCTGTTTAAATAATAGGATTATACAGTCCTCTGGAGTTTGTAATGAAGAATCAGGGCAAAGCATATAACAAACACTATTTGTAGAACTTGATAGGAGAAAAAAAATGTTTCAATAAAGTAAAAGAACTTGCTACTGATCTATTGTTGAAATATAAGATCACACTTTTATTAACTAGAACAAATATATCAATTTGATGCTTTTCATTGATACAATCTCTCCATAACCAGTAAACAAACAAAATGATAAACCAATATTCTTATGTCAGAGCCACTTCTGTAAGTATTGATTTCTTGTAAGTGCTATCTTAATCTCGTTGAGCTGCTATAACAAAATACCATAAACTGGATAGCTTATCAACAACAGAAAGTTATTTCTCACAGTTCTGGATGCTGGAAGGTGCTAGCTGACTCTGTTTGGTGAGGACCCATTGTCTCATAGACGGCTTCTTTTCCCTGTGTCCTCACATGGTGGAAGCTGAAAATGAGCTCCTTCGGGCATTTCATAAGGGTACTAGTCCCATTCAGCCTTTGTGACTTAATCCCTGCTCAAAAGGGCCTTATCTCCTAATACCCTCAGCTTGGGGGTTAAGATTTCAACATACAAACTTTGGGGGCACAAACATTCAGACAGTAACAAACACTCTGAATTATTTGTTTAAATAATGAAGAAGATTGTGCTTACTCCAGTTATTTTATTTTGTTGCGTTTTTTTGCCCTTGATTAAAGGAACTTTTGGTTTACGTTTAATTTCTATATACTGGTATCAAATTGCAAAAAAAAATTTACCCAATTTGAGAATCTTGTTATTTTCAAGTTATACTATTTAGTAAGATATATTGCATTGTGGCATAGCTTAATGGTGTCTTATGTAATTTTAGGAAGGGAAAATATTTCAAACTGACTAAATATGATGTATGTTTTGAAAATAAATCCTTAAGTAACTCAGTGATTCCCAAGGTGAATAAGTTAGAATTTTTTTGCTGAGCTGTGTGGAATATCTCTGGGGCCACAAATCATTTTATTCCCCAGTAATATCACCATGGATGTGTATTTCTGCTTTGGCCTAAGATGCATCTAGTTAAACTACATGTAGGCTAGGTGCTCTCATGAGCCATTGTCGAGTTTCCTTATATCCATCCCACCTCTAAGATGGTTTCCTGGAGATATAAAAAGATATCAGAACAAAAATGCTGGGGAGAAAAATAGATAGTTCAGAGACTGAGAACGTATAAATGCCCCAATATTTAGTACAGCAATCCCATTGGGGAAATGCTGGTGAGACATCCTCAGTTTCAACACAGATCCGGTCAAAAGAGACAATTTCTGGACTCTTTCCTCTCTTCTTACCCTCACTCCTTATTCCACTCTATGTTACAAATACGCACACAAATACAACATATATATAAAACAAATATGTATGTGTGTGTGTGTGTCAGAGAGAGAGAAAGAGAGAGCAAGTGAGTCAGAGAGACTCTCTTTCAAATAGCCTCTTCCTAAAAGACCAATCAGAATAAATGACATTCTCTATTTCCTCTATAGAACATACTGACTAATGCCCACAGCACTATGATGACTCATGGTTTGTTTATAGGGCACTCTCCAGGATACCCTGGAGGTTCCACCATAGTAGTTGAGTTGTATATTTTTCTTTTTCTTTTTTTTATTATTTCAGCATATTATGGGGGTACAGACGTTTAGGTTATGTATGTTGCCCTTGCTCCCCCTGACCCCTGAGTCAGACCTTCAAGAGTGTCCATCCCCCAGATGGTGTGCATCGCACTCATTAGGTATGCATATACCCATCCCCTCCTCCCCCCTCCCACCTGCCTGATGCCCAATAAATGTTATTCTTATATGTGCACTTAGGTGTTAATCAGTTAATACCAATTTGATGGTGAGTACATGTGGTGCTTGTTTTTCCATTCTTGGGATACTTCACTTAGTAGAATGGGTTACAGCTCTATCCAGGAAAATACAAGAGGTGCTAGATCACCACTGTTTCTTATACCTGAATAGTACTCCATGGTATACATATACCACATTTTATTA
>NW_012152641.1:209864-211183 GCF_000956105.1 Propithecus coquereli | reverse complement strand
CAGTCCATGGCATTTTGTTATAGCCACCCAAATGAACTAAAACACTAACTTTCACTTAGGTCTTCCAGCAACAAACTCATGCCCCAGGCCTCTAAAAATTCTAAGCCTGGGTCCTGTGCATATGCCCTTTTTCTTCTTGCAATGCCCTTTCCCATTCCCTTTGCATTGTTAACATTTTATTCTTCAAGGATCAGTCGAAATGTTACTATTATTTCTTGGATGCCTTTCCTGAGCCACCAATCTCAAGAAAGCTTCCCACGTCAATCTGTATGGTTGCCCCTTCTTTCGTGGCACTTGGCATGATTAGTAATTGAATTAGTTTAAATGTTTGATTGCTTTGTTTCCTGCTGCTTTATTTAGAATACACTTTCCATTTGAAGAAAGACAAAATACTCTAGTTCTTTGTCATATTTTTGGCACAGATGATGTGCTCCAGAAATCATTATTAAATAAACAAACACAATGAGCCTTTTCCTTTTGCATACACAGGTTTTTTTCAACTCTGAAAAGGTATTTTTATATGCTGTGTCTAACACTTCTGTTTTAATTGTTCTGATGATTTATGGGATGGTTCCTTACCTTTTAGGTTGCCACTTCCTCTTCCACATCTAATATCTTTCGTCTTAGTTTTCTTGAATTTATTTATTCTTACTTTTTTCTGGTCTAGGTGGGTTACATGTGTTTGTCCACCACCATAAGCATATATTTCAACCGTATTGTTGAAATTTTGGCTCCCTTGCTTTCATTTTCACTGCAGTCTTTCTTTATAGCTCTTTTAATTACTTTTAAATCTTTTCTTTAAAGAAAAACTTTGTATATATTAATGGGGTACAAGTGCTACTTTGGGCTACATTAATATACTGCGTTGTGGTGAAGTCAGGGCCCTCAGTGCGTTCATCACTGGGTCAGCACACATTCTACCCGCCAAGTAACCTCCCATGATCTCATTTTCTTGTATTATTCCCCCGCATCACTAATTCTTTTCTTGCAGCTTTCTGTCGGTGATTTTAGAGGTTACACTTTATTGCATTCTGTTTATAATTCAAAGCAGTATTTCCATAACTTCTGCGTTTGTTTTGGACTAAGGTAGTAATCATTTTTGAGATAAAATTTGTAATTCTTCACAAAGTTTTTTGTCTCTCATTGTTTAGTTTGCTATAACTTTTCTGGTGTGCCCTGATTTTTAAATTGTTTTTATTTTACACTCATCTTTGAATGAAGTGAACAATATAGCAAAGTCTCAGGCTACAAAATCAACACACACAAATCTGAGGCATTCATATATGCCAACAACAGTCAAGAAGAAGATCAAATCAAAA
>NW_012152641.1:209259-209814 GCF_000956105.1 Propithecus coquereli | reverse complement strand
ATGATTATCTGTTGAGTAACAAATTTCTTCCAAGCTCACCTTTGACCTCTTTTTCAGAGAATTAAAAAAAAAAGAAAAAAGAAAAGAAAAGAAGGAAGGAAGGGATAAGGAAGGAAAAAGGAAGAGAGAAAAGCTCATTTATTTTACAGATTCTAATACTGTTGTGGAGAACAAGTAAAGGATATAACAAAAATAAATATTAGATATGTAAATGTAATATTTTCAGATATTTTAGAAAGTTCTCGTTGTAATTATTTCTTAGTCATTTATTTATTTTTAAAAATTTCTTCTTAGAAATACCTTTCCTTTATCTCTGGGTCCCTACTTCTTCAGTCATTCTTGAAATCCCTGAATAATCTTTAAGACATTTAACAACCTAATAACTGCCATTTTATAAGTATCAGCCAATTAGAACAGAAGCTAGCTGTAATCTGGCTGTGCCTCCCCGTATATGTGGCCATGAAGGAACCAACAGGCATTACATGCTCCTCAGATACAAGTAACAGTCACCTCAACGCAAACTGTTTCTGAATCTGGATGGTAGTCCCAGAGCTG
>NW_012152641.1:187691-195243 GCF_000956105.1 Propithecus coquereli | reverse complement strand
GTTTCTCTTTTTTTAGCAGGCTCTATTCTATTGCGTGTATCTCCAATGGACCAAGTTTAGGTTCTTTTTTGCTTCCATTTTGAGATTCCCTGATGTCCTAGATAAGATTTATAATCTCTAGAATGTACTAATGTAGGGTTCTTCTTTTCTCTATTTGCACATAAACCTGTCTACTTTGGGAACTAGATCATCAGTATGAAATACTTTCCATTAATGTACCTCAGTTTTAAGTAATTTATTTATTACTATGCTTATTAATAAAGATTAAAAGAAATAAAAGAGAGTAGAAACATGTAATGGTCACATCTGCTACAAAAACGATCACGCCAGTGGAAGTGGTAAGAATGGCTGATGCATTTGCTGGCCCTGTTCCAAGAAGGTGGGGTGGCTGCCTTGCATGTTGTGCCGATGTATGGGTGAGTTACCTAGTATTTTCCTAACCCGTCTCCATTGACCTCAGAGACAGTGAAATTCCTCTTAGATTCTGGCAAAAGATTATCGTTTATATTGTTTTTGAATTTCTTAGTTTAAAAAATCATTTATTTATTTCGTTTTGTTCACAATTGCAGGTAGTTGAGAGAAGCTGATTTACAGTCTGTTAGTTAGTTGCCCAGTTTTCAACAAAAGATCATCAGGTGTTCTGGAGTTGCTTTTATCAACCTATTGAATTACATAATACTTGCACGTTATTTACGTCTCTTAGTACAGTATAGATTATATGCCATTTTTTGAAGTCCAAGAAGTATGTAATTCTCACAAAATCAAAAGTTAATTTCACAATTCTGGGAAATATTTAATATCTGCTATCTGTATTGACAATAGTTCTGATGCATACCCTATCTTATATTTGAAGGGCAAAAATGAAGTAAATTTTTGAGAGATAAAAAGTAAATCATACTTTCAATATATCGATAGGTATTAAATACTTAAGTTATGAATAAACATAATAATAGCTTAAGACATATTATAGCATAGTATTTTTACTCTGTTTTGAGGAAACAAAAGATTTTAACTGTGATATTTTAGTGAAGGTCAATGCTATCAACTTAGTATCTTTATACTAATTGATATTAATTCTTTAATTAGATTTCTGTTTCTGGAAGTTTGTGGATGACCTAGGCTGAGTACCAATCCTCTTCAGCAGAAAAAGATTACCTTTGGGTCAACTCTAACATAAGTGAAATTAATTAGGTCATCCTTCTCTGAGTTCTGAGTTGCTCAGTGATTCTGAGGAAAATTCAGAGCTGTTTAAGCTAAAGTAAAACAATTACATTGATTTTTTTATGGCAATCTTGAGATTAATTACTGGTGTTCTTAAACAGGTTACATGCTTTTGCCAATTACTGAAGAATAAATGCATAATTATAGAAAACTGCTATACCTCTATTAAAGAAACTTAAAGGACAAAATAATACCTAAGATCCAGACTGGTACTCTCATTTCATGGTGTACAAATTTCCTGTGTACATTATTTTATAGTAGTTTCCATTTTTCACTCTCACAGGTAAGAATACTCTCCAATATATTAGCAATTGTGTGGCATTGGTTTCATGATTTTTCACCTCAGCAAAAGAAAATAAAGACAGACCTTGAAGCCCAAACTATGTATCTCTCTGAAAATCACGGTATTCGGTAAGTGTCTTCCATATATTATAGCAATTTCAAGTAAACATAATGTGTACTTGCATTTTCAGAACACAAAAGTTGTAAATTATTAAAGAAAACCTGATCTGCTCTGCGTTATTCTCGAGAATGCTATAGTACAAATTTTATTGGTAAATATTGGAAGTGTTGGACACTTAGAAAATAACTTATTGATCTTAAAATGTGTAATTTTATGAGGCTGCCAGCTAAAGTTTAGACTACCTAACATTTGTGATCTCAAGAGTCTTAAAAAACAACCCTAAGACATTAACCAAAGGGAACAAAATAGAGGAGAGAAATAATCACTTTGAGATGTAATGAATCTCCTGTACTTTCTAAGATCTTGATGGAATATGTGAGGGAAGGAGAAGGGAATGGGAACTCTGGAAAATGGTGTCAGAGGGTTTTCCAGGCCATGTGTTCTGCAGCTTGTGTCCAATAAAGCATATTCCTTTCCTGTAATTCATTGAAGCAACCTGTATATTTCTGTGGTTATGTGTGTCAAGGTGTCCCTGTGTTCCTTTGTACCTTCTTCTAGAAAGAATAAACAAATAATATAAGATTTTCAATATGATAAATGATCCAAAATGGGTCAGTAATACATGAATCCCTCCAGGAAGAAAGATATTGAGAAATACTGAAGAAAATACTCCATGTTGCTAGGTAACCTGAGAATACTGCACATTCACGGGCACTGGAAAAGTCCCAGCCTGGGAAGCAGGGGACATTGGTGCTGATTCCACAGTGGCACTGGAATCCTTGTTCTTTGAGACATACCAAGTTGTCCTCTGGGCCTCAATTTCCCTCTCCCCCATTAAAAAGGGGTTAATATTGTGTTATATGCAGGAAATGAGGGAATCTGGCAGATGACCTCATGTGTTCCCCCAGCTCTAAGAGCCCATGTCTCTGGCAAACATCACCATGTGCACTGGCTAGGGAAAAGTTAGGAAAGTATTTCAAATTTGCCCTCATGTACCAGCCAGGAACCTAAATCACTATGAAGTTGCTCAAAACAAACAAACAAACAAAACCGACAAAAGTGGGTCTATCATAACTGTGGAGATATCATTTATTGGATTTTAGTTTATTAGGTTACTTTGTTACTTTGTAACCCTAGCTCTCCAATCGGTTTAAAATAAACATGATTCTGAGATAATTCAGCTTGTTCTCATTGTTAGATTAGGAGAATATTTGAAAATTTTTTTCTGTTGTTATTTCCAGGTAACACTTTTTTCTCTGTAATCTTTTTAAAAACTGCCATTTTAGATAATATGGTGTAGCAATTCTGTGTTATTTTTTTCTGAGTTTCCTTTAGTATATTTCTTGAACTTTATGCGATCTCGATCCTCCTTAGCATGTGGCTGGTGGTGGCTATGCTTTCTTTCTTAAATTCTTAGTTTTATTGTTTGCTTGGCTTCTCAGTATTTGTAAACCACAGGGGCCAGCAAATCATTTGGGCAGACATTATATTTAAACTCCTTGAGCCCATAAAATCTTTTCACCCTCTGCTATTCCATGTATGAGTGGTTTGGAGAGTACTCAGCATACAGTTTGTATTTGAATCTTTCTTGGATTTTACTTTCTGCTGAGCCCTCTCAAATTTTCCTTGTACACATGCATAGTTTCCCAGCAAGACATATAGGAGGAGCTTACTTAGCCCTTTATAGACTCTTTCCTTTCCTGGAAACACCATTATATTTCTGGATGGTGTGTCACCTGCTGCAATCTTGATGGTAACCCAATAGCAGAGCTGTGTGATTTCACCATTCCCTTCCTAACAAGTTTGTATTTATGCTGACAATGCTGCTGTAATTAAAATGTTCCAAAACAATTTCTATAATAACAACAAAGATTGCTGATCACAGATTACCATAACAGGTATAGAAACCATAAAAATGTTTGAAATTTTGGACAATTATCAAATGTGACACAGTGCCAAAACGTGAGAACATGCTATTGGAAAAATTATACCAATAGACTTGCTTGATACAGGATTGACACAAAACTTTCATTGGTAAAAAAACACAATATTGGCAAAGTACAATAATATGAAGTGCAATATAATGAGGTATGCCTGTACTCCACTACCATAATAGTGGTGAGTAAGTCTTTAAATCTTTAGTGTGAAGATTAAAAGTCAAAATGGTCAAAAATTTCTACAGCTATAATAAGTTGTTAAGCTATATGTACCATAAAAATGTAAATTATGGCAACAAAAATGAATTGTGAGGGGAGAGTAAAAGCCTAGAGTATTTGTAGGTGACTGAAGTTAAATTGTCATCATCTTAAAATTCTATTATAATTATCAGATATTTAATATAAGCCCCATGATAACCACAAAGAAAAAACTTATAGTAGAAATATAAACAAAAAAGAGAAAAGAATCAAGACTTAGCACGAAAGAAAATCACCAAACTACAAAGATAAAAACAAGAGGAGAAAGAAACCAGGGAATTACAAAATAGAAAACAATGACTAAACTGGCAGGTTAAGTCCTTACCTATCAATAATAAACTTAAATGTAAATGGATTAAATTCCTCAATCAAAAAGCATGGAGTTACTGAATGTATAAAAAATCCAATTATATGTTGCCTACGTGAAACTCATTTTACCTTTAAAGATATACATAGACTGAAAGTGAAGGGATGGACTATTCCATCCCAACTACTATTTCATGCAAATAGTAACCAAAAGAGAACAGCCATACTTATATCATATAAAATAGATGTCTAGTGAAAAACAATTAAAACAGACAAAGATTGTCATTATTTAATGATAAAGGGCTCAATTCATCCAGAGGGCATAATAATTATAAATATATCTGTGCCAACATCAGAGTGCCTACATTTGCAAGGTCAATATTAGTGGACATAAAGGAAGAAATAGATAGCAATAGAATAATAGCAGGGGACTTCAATACCCCACTTTCAACAATGGATAGATTAACCATACAGATTATTAACAAGGAAATATTGAACTTGAACTTCAATTTAGACCAAATGAATGTGATAGATATATAGCTGGAACTTTCCATCTAACAGTAGTATAATATATATTCTTTTCTAGGACATGTACAACATTCTCCAGAATAGACCATATGCTATGTCACAAAACAATTCTTAACAAATTTGTGAAGATTAAAATTATATCTAGTATTGTTTCTGACTATAATTGTATACAACTAGAAATCAATAACAGCAACAATCTTGGAAAGTTCACAAATATGTGAGAATTAAACAACATGCTCCTAAACAACCAAGGGTCAAGGAAAAAATCAAAAGGAAAATTTAAAACAATGAAAACACAATATATTAAAATCTATGAAATGGAACAAAAAGAGTTTAAGAGGGAAGTTTGTAGCAATAAAAGTCTATGTTAAAAAAGAAGATATATCCCAAATTAATAGCCTAATATTATGCATTAAGGATCTAGAAAAAGAAGAGCAAATTAAACTCAAAATTAGCAAAGGGAATAAAATAACAAAACCCAAAGCTAACCAAGGAGCACTACTAGAAAGCTTTTTTGCTAAGATCTGGTACAAGGTCAGGATGCCCACTCGTACCACTTTTATTTAACATGGTACTAGAAATACTAGCAGGAACCATCAGAAAAGAAAAAGAAATAAAAGGCATCCAAATTGGAAACGAAAAGGTAGGATTATGTCTATTTGCAGATGATATAATCCTATATGTAGAAAAACCCAAAGATACCACACATAAAAACAGACCTAATAAATGAATTCAGTAAAGTTGCAGAACACAAAATTAACATACAAAAATCAGTAGCATTTCTATACTCAAATAATGACCTAGCTAAAAAAGAAACTAAGAAAACAACTCTATTTATGATAGCATCACAAAATAAAATACCTAGGAATAAATTTGACAAAGGGGTAACATACAAAATTTATAAAGAACTCTTACAACTCAATAGTAGAAAAACAAGCTTGATTGAAAAGAGGCAAAGGACTTGAACAGACACTTCTTCAAAGAGGGCATATAAATGGCCAACAAGCATACGAAAAAGCACTCAATATCACTGATTATCAGGGAAATACAAATTAAAACCACAATGACATATCGCCTTAGACTCACTAGAATGACTATTATCAAAAAGACAAAAGATAACAGATCTTGGCCAGGCTGAGTAGAAAAGGGAACTCTTGTACCCTGTTAGTAGGAATGTAAATTAGCACATCCATTATTAAAAACACTATGGAGGCTCCTAAAGAAAATAAAAATAGAACTACTGTATGGTCCAGCAATTCCTTTTCTGGGTATAAACTCAAAGGAGATGAAATCACCACCACATAAAGATAGTTGCACTCCTATGCTCCATGCAGCATTATTTACAATAACCAAGAGGTGAAAACAACATAAATGTTCATTGATCGACACACGGCTAAAGAAAATGTGATGCGTGCATGCGGATGCGCGCACGCGCGCGCGCACACACACACACACACGCACAGACAGAGGAATATTATTCAGCCTTTAAAAAGAAAAATATTACATGATCTCACTTGTATGTGGGATTTATTTTTTTAAAAAAAGAGCTTAAATATAGAGAGACAATGAAACAGTGGTTACTATGGAAAATGGTTTAGGGGAGGAAATAGGGAGATACAGGTCAAATGACACAAAATAGCAGATTTGAAAGATGAACAAGTTGAATTTATAACACGAGGACTAAAGTTAATAAAGTTGTATATTAGGGATTTTTGTTAAATAAGTAGATTTTAACTACAAGAATAGCTAAAATATATACAAAAAACTAACCATTTAAGACGATAGATATGTTAATCTGCTTCACTATAGTAACCGTTGTACTATTTATATGTATTCTATAATATCATGCTGCAAACCTCAACTCTGCATGATAAAATTTAGTTAAAAAATAAAACAAAAGAGAAATTCTATCACTTAAAAAAATACTATTCCATTAGCTACTTTTAGATAAGGAAAAGAGAAAAAAAGTCTTCAGCTTTAAATCTCTGACCATTTACTTCCTCTTTTCAACATATATATACATACACACACACACACACACACACACACACACACACACACACACACACACACAAAACTCCTGGTCCTAGCCAATCATTCTGCATCTTTTCACAAAAGAATATAGGCTTTTGGTTATAATGGGATGGACTGGATAAGAAAACTGGCTGAATGAGGCCAGGCATTTCTCTCACATTAATATCATTGGAAAAATGAAATAGAGCAATATCAATAATAAATTATGATGGTTAATTTTGTATGTCAACTTAAATAGGCCACAGGATGCCCAGATTAAATATTGTTTCTGGTTGTGGTCTGCAAGGCTGTTTCTAGATGGGATCAGCATTTGGATCAGTGGATTCAGAAAAGTAGATTGCCCTCCCCAGTATGGCTGGGCACCATCCAATTGACCAAAAGACAGAGGAAGAAGAAATTCACCTCATTTTTCCATCCTCATTGCTTGAGCTAGAACATATCATCTTATCTTTCCCTGACCTTGGACTGGGATTTATATCACAGACTCTCTGCTTCTCAGACATTCAGCATCAGATTGAATTTCACCACTGGATTTCCAGGGTCTCCAGTTTGCAGACAGCAGATTGTGGGACTTCTCAGCCTCCATAATCATGTGAGCCAATTCTTCATAATAAGTCTCTTTTTCTGTCAATCTGTCTGTCTGTATTCTATTGGTTTGGTTTCTCTGGAGAACCTTGACTAGTATAAATCTGAAGCATATTGGTATGTGTATGTGTGTGTGGTGTGTGTTTCTGTATGTGGTTTCAATATCATTTCTGGATTATTGGAGCTGATTCTTTTCCTCACATATCCACCTGGTTTTGTTTGTTTTCCACTGTAAAAGTTTATTCATAGATTGCAATTTGGTGAGGTACTTAGCCCATTT
>NW_012152641.1:163433-175481 GCF_000956105.1 Propithecus coquereli | reverse complement strand
GGTGACAGTTCAATGCTTATACTGGTGATTCTAGAACTATGTGACAAGGGTGATTGTGTTTTTCTGTTTGTTTTATTTTAATTCCTTCATATGATGCTTGATAGATAGAAATAGATCTTACACAGACAAAAATCACCAAAGAAGTCTAGCGATAGCTCTGCTCATATATTATATGCTAACTAGAATCAATTTTTCTTCGAAAAGAATATATTTGAGGTGATCATGAAAATTATCGTTATTGCTGGTTTAATGAGGTGCAATTGATATTGCATATGTATTATTTTAATCTATTTTTATTTTATTAATACCTGACTTCAGGCTTTGAGGAGTAAAAATGAAACTCTATAATTTCTACATAAAGGGCTTTAGCTTGATGGTAGAGTTTGCAGAGCTTGTGGGGTGGGGGGAAAGCAGTTGCCTATCAGGGAGATGTAAAGGATTGTCGAGCAGTGCTGATGGCACTCCTGATGACACTGCTGAAGTTGGAGAACATAATTTTTTGTGACAGTAATTCCAACAATTGTGTAATTTTCTCAGGCACTGCTCAGCAACCCAGGTTTAAAGGCATAATTATATTAACAAGACACAATGTAATCAAGAGTTAATTGTACTTATAAATAAAATGGTGGATTCAGCTCTAATTGAGTCACTTTCCTACTTGAATATCTGTTTTGCTTTCTATTGCTGGCTAAATAAGATCTGAAGTCCTTAGCTTGGTATTCAATGCACACACACCCACACTCCATAAAAACACTCTCAGAGCAACGATTATTTTCCATTTTGTTTGCCGCCCTCCAACTGAATGGAAATAGTCACAACTCCATGGAGAATCTGTTGTTTTCTAGCCTCTACTCATGTTTTTTTCTTTCCATATCTCATAAATTTTCATGAAACCATAATTGATTTCACAAAAGAAAATTCCCACTTTTAAAGTTTTTAGGATTATTATTGTCATTCAAAGCTGGTATGTCTCCAAACTAATATCTGTAAAGCCACCAGTAGGTACAGTCACACTACTGGGTCATTTTCCATCTTACTTTACAAATGATTAAACAAAGGCTCAAAGTGATTTCATTATTTGTCAACTACACTGTGGCTTTATATTGTACTATGTCAAATTAGTGTAGCTGGAGCTACATTTTTTGGCATTTTCTGAAATGTGTTAAGAGTTGGGGATGAGCATCAAGATAAATTTCTAGTAACAGGGACCATTTTATGTTCCTGTCATACACAGCTGACAGAGCAGATAAAATGTATGAAACAATATTTTTCAGACTTTGAACAACAGCCTTCATGAGACCATCTGAGAGAAGGAAAACTGTAAGCTGAACTCCACAGCTGCCCCAGCTGACCTTCTGGGGACTTTCAGGTTGCAGCTCAGAGAGAAGGGCTCAAATTGTGCCTACAGTCTTCTCAAACTCGGGTCACAGAGGTGAAACTCAGGGGGTTCAAGGCAGCTACAATTTGCAGGACAGAGAAGCAAAGGAAAGGGAGCTATACAGAATAGGGAGAGAAAATTCTGGAGAAGTGCAAAAGGTTCTGTTTGTGTCTTCCACATAGTGATGATCAGCATATTTGTATAAATTAACTTCATGAGGCAGAGAAAAGAACCACCAGAAACAGTTGGTGGAATGATCAACAAAGTTTATACAGGGATAGTTACTTTTGTTTGCTTGTTTTCCATCAACAAGAGTGAAAACAAAAAAAGAAACTTTCTAATATTTGGGGTAGTACCTTCAGAAGGGCATTGCTTCAGAAATGGGACAAAATCAGTTCTAGATAAAAGGCTGCCTTAACATACCTTGAAATCAATCCTTGAAAGAATAAAACTGTTTTCAAGTAAGTTGATTCCATTCTAGACCAAAGGTCAGGAATAAATATTTCAAAGAGTAAAATAAAATATTCAATTCTCAATGAAGTAAATGCTATAGACTGTTCCCGCCAAAATTCATATGTTGAAACCTAATACCCAATGTAACGGCATTTGGAGGTGGGGCTTTGGGAAGCCCCGAGAGCTCACTAGCTCTCTTCTGCCCTATGAGAACACAATGAGGAGACAGCCATCTATGAATCAGGAAGTGGGCCCTCACCTGTCACTGAATCTGCTGGCACCTTGATCTTGAATTTCCCAGCTTAGAACTGTGAGAAATAAATGTTTGTTGTGTAGTCCACACGGTGTATGGCATTTTATTATAGCAGCATGAACAGATTATTATAGTAAATTTCACAGTTCTACCAACCATTCAAAATAATCATGCATGCAATCTGGGTGATGGACACACTTATAACTTTGACTCAAATTGTACAAAAGTAATTCATGTAACCAAAACATTTGTACCCCTGTAATATTCTGAAAAAAAAAAATCATGCATGAAAAGGAATGGAAAATACAACACCCATAATGAAAAATTGCTTAATAGAAACTGATCCAGAAATAATTCAATTATTAGAGGATGAATTAGTAGATGTAGAATTAGACAAGATCTTTAAAAAGTTATAACTACTATATTCATATTTTCTAAAAATGTAGAGTAAAGCCTGATCATGTTAAAGAGAAATGGAAGTTATAAAAATGACCCAACTTTAAACTGTAGAGATGAAAATTCATTGAATGGGGAGAAAAATATACTGATTTGATTTAAGAGCAGGTAATTACCAAAGAAGAAAAGATTAGGTAACTCGAAGACATAGCAACTGAAAATATTCAAAATAAAACCCTGAGAGAAAAAAAGACTGAAAATAAATAAGCAGAGGGTGGTAGTTTAAGATATGAGCAAACTTATTTGATTCTCCTCCCTTCAAAAGTTAGGACTTCATTTTTCTTCCCTTGAGTGTGGGCTGTACTTTGAATGCGTTACTCCTAATGATTAAATATGGCAGACATTATGGCACATGATTGCCAAGACTAGACAATAAAAGGCATTATGGTTTCCTGCTTGCTCTCATTGCTGTATACATTCTCTGAGGGAAACTAGCTACCTTGCCACAAAGACACTAAAGTAGCTCTATGGCAAGATATAGATAGGAATTGAGGTCTTCTAAAAACTAGCATTCACCAAGTATAAGAGTGAGGCACCTTGGAAGCAAATCAGCCTGAGTCAAGCTTTGTGATGACAGACTCTTCTTGGCTGCAACTTCATGAACCAGAACCACCCAGCTAAGCTATTTACAGATTCTTGACCCCCAGACAATATAATTTTACCTTGTTGGGCCCTGGATATTTTTCCATTTCTGTAAATATCCTTGAGCCTTTTTCCTAGGATGCAGTTAAGTCACTTAAAATAGTTTGTCCTTTCAGATCTTACTTTTAAAATTTGTTAGGCAGAAGTTCTCCTCCCCACTAGGTTTTCTTATTTTTCACTATTGTGGGAAGATCCTTTTGAGTATTTTACCCAATGTCCTATAAATTATAAACTTTTCCAGTGTGGCTTGTGGGAACAGGCACTATTCCCAAACCTGCAAGAGTTGCAGAAACTGTTCCCTCTAATCTTTTCAGGTGGTTGTTTACCAGCTTTGGGTGATTTCTTTACATACATGTTCTGTGCATTATTCTGCTAGAAATTGAAGGAGGAAACTCTCAGATCTCTTGAGTTATCTTTCTGTGTAGCTCTACCAATCCGATATTCTGACCCATTAACTCTAGCCACCTTGATTTATTCAATCTCTCAACTCTGCCTTTTCAAACAAGGAGTCCTCTGAGATCTGCTTGAGTTTCCCCTCCTTATACTGTGAAAACTCACTGAAGGTATACCTTTGATCCAACAATTTCATTTCTGGGTATAAACTCAACAAAAAGAATAGATATGTTTATTACTAGACCTATGCTAGAATGTTCAGATCAGTGCAATATATAATAGCCTCAAATTACCAAAACCATTCAATGGATAACAAATTATATTATAATCTCACAATGAAAAATTAAACAAGAATGAGGAATAATGATCTCTAACTACCTAGAACAATATGGATGAGTTTCACAATATAGTATAGACCAAAAGGAGCCAGGTAAAATTGAGTACATGGAGTATGATTTCATTTATATAAAGTTCAAAATTAGGCAAAACCAATCTGTTATTTCAAATCAAAATAATGGTTATATTTCTGGGGTGGGGTGGGATGGGAGTATGAGGGGGCCTTCTGGGATTCTAGTAATATTTTTTTCTTGATTAGAGTGTTGATTACATGATAAGTTCAGTTTCCGAATATTCACTGAGCTGAACACTTATGTGCATTTCTCTGTGTGTATATTATTCTTTAATTTTAAAAAGGTACAAAAACATGTCGAAAGTGGAGTGTCGAGGTCTCCAGTGATTACTGTATTGGAGTCTCTCTCTCTTTTTGGCTCTGATAATAGTTGCTTTATATATTTTAGTGCTCTAATGCTGGGTGCATATATATTTAAAATTGTTATATCCTCTTGATGAATTGGCCCCTTTATTATTATTTAATGATCTTCTTTGTCTCTTCTTACATTTTTTTGTCTTAAAATGCATTTTATAAGATAGAAATATAGCTACTGCTCTTTTTTGCTTTCCATTTGAATGGGATATCTTTTTCCACCCCTTTATTTTCAGTTTATGTCTATCTTTATAGGTGAAGTGGGTTTCTTGAAGACAACATATAGCTGGGTCTTGGTTTTCTATCCACTCAGCCACTCTATGTCTTTTGATTGGGGAGTTAAGTCCATTCTCATACAATGTTCTTATTGATAGGTAAGGACTTACTAATGCCATGTTATTGTTTGATAGCTGCTTTTTTTTTTCTCCCCTCATTCTCCCTTCCTTCCTGTCTTCCCTTGCTAAAAATGATTTTTCCTTCTAGTCTGTTTTAATTTCTTTCTTTTTATTTTTTGTGTATCTGTTGTAAGTTTTTTTGATTTGAGGTTACCACAAGGCTTGCAAAAAACATTTTATAACCAATTATTATTATTTTTTTAAATTCAGAATACTATGGGGGTACAAATAAATGTTTTGATTACATGGATTTGCTTTTGTACTGCTTGAGTCAAAGTTATAAGAGAGCCCATCACCTAGATAGTGTACACTGTACCTATTAGGTATGAGTTCACACATCCTCTCCTCCCCCTTGCTTGAGTTTTACTTACATCTGTACACATGTGTGCTGGTTGCATAACCAATTATTTTAAACATATGCAACTCTGCTTACAAACAAATAAACAAGCAAAGAGAAATATAACAGAAATTCTACCCTTTGACTTCATCACCCCCACTTTTTTTTAACATTTTGTTATTTCTATCCATATCTTTTTATACTATCTATCTCTCAAAAAGTTGTGATTACTCTTGATATGTTTGTCTTTTAGTCTTCCTTTTCAAGGTATAAGTGGTTTATTCAGTGAAATTATAGCAATAGATATTGTGTATTTCTGTACTTACTGTTACCAATGAGTTGTATACATTCAGATGATTTTTTATTGTTCACTAATGTCTTTTTCTTTCAGATTGAAGAACTCGTCTTAGCATTTCTTATAGGAAAAGTCTGGTGTTGATAAAATTCCTCAGCCTTTGTTTGTCTGGAAAAGTCTTTATTTCTTTCATGTTTGAAGGATATCTTTGCATGATATGATATTCTTAGGTTAAGGTTTTTTTCCTGGCACTTTGAATATTTTCTACCATGCTCTCCTGGACTGTAAGGTTTCCACTGAGAACTCTGCTGCCAGATCTATTGGAGCTCATTTATATATTATTTTATTTCTTTTTTCTTGTTTCCCATAGGACTTTTTCTTTATTTGTGACCTTTTTGAGCTTAATTATTAAATGCCTTGAGGTAGTCTTATTAGGCTTAAATCTACTTGCTGTTCTATGGCCTTCTTGTACCTAAATATTGATGTCTTTCTCTAGATTTAGAAAGTACTCTGTTATTATTTCTTTGAATAACCCTCCTTCCCCATTCGCTCTCTTTCTACCTCTTCTGTAAGGCCAATAACTCTTAGATTTGCCCTTTTGAGGTTATTTTTTGGTAGGTGCACTTCATTTTTTTTTTTTCTTTTTTCTTTGCTGACTGTGTATTTTCAAATATCCTGTCTTTAAGCTCACTGATTCTTTCTCCTGCTTGGTCAATTGGGCTATTGAGAGATTCATACATTTCTCAGTTTGTCAGTTTAATTCTTAAGTTCTAGAATGTCTGCTTGATTTATTATTATTACTATTATTATTATTATTTTATTATTTTAATCTCCTTATTTCTCCTTATTAAATTTCTCTGATCAGCTTCTCAATTTTTTCTCTGTGTTGTCTTCAAGTTCACTGAGCTTCTTCAGGACAGCTATTTTGAATTCTTTGTCTAAAGGGTCACATATCTCCATCATTCCAGTATTGGTCACTGGTACATATATAGTTTGCTTGGTGAGGTCATGTCTTCCTGGATGTTCTTTATGCTTGTGGATGTTCATCAATGCCTGGGCATTGAAGAGGTACCTTATTTTATTCTTAAGAGTCTGGGCTTGTTTGAACCCATCTTTCTTGATAAGGCTTTTCAGATATTCAAAGATAATTGAGTGTTGTGATCTAAGTCTTTGATCACTACAGCTTTATCAGCACTGGAGGTGCCCCAAGGCCAGTAATACTGTGACTCTTGCAGACTCTTGGTGGTACTCCTTGGTGGACTTGGGTAAGATAAGAAAGGATTCCCTGAATTACCAGGCAAAGTCTCTGACTCACTGGTGTCTCATTGAATTATGTGTACCCCAAGTCCATTGGCTCTAAGGCAGCACAGCAACAGCAATTTCCCATGGACTGAAGCCTTTGTGGCCCGAGTGCCTTAGGAATTTAGTGCAGGTCTCAGGCTGCTTTATGTTAACCAATGATGAGGCTAGCTGGAACTTGGGTTTTGGAGTGAAGGATTTCCCTCTGGCTAGGCTGGTCGAAATGCTCCCTGCATGGGCACCAGCAGAATTCAGTCCTGTGCTGTGTTCCCCTGAGCCAGGGTTTCCCTGAGTTTCAGTGTAAGGTCCCACAATTACTTCATTCTCCCTCTACTAGGCACACAGATTCTCTTTCTACTTGGATGCTGGCATAGCACTGCTGGGCTATGGAGGAGTGGGTGGTGTAGGCAATGCAAGATTGTCTTTTATACCTTCTTTAGTGCCTCTTTCTTTGATATAATGTTAAAACCAGGTAATATCATCACTCACCCGATTTCTGATTCTTCTGAAGGTGTTTGCTTGCATGGATAGTTGCTGAATTTGGTGTTCATACAGAGGGCACCATCATTGTAGGTTTCCATTCAGCCATGTTGCTCCCAATATGTGTTCTTTTCTAATTCTGGATTTCAATTTTCCATTGGATGCCTTGGCTGCTAGCTGAGAAATTTGAGAATAATAGTCATTTTACAATTTTTTCTTTATTTTTATAAAGCATTGTAATATCTACTTTCTATTTTTAAGGTAAATTATCACCGTTGTTTAGCCTTTTACTATATACCAATTTCAGTCTTATCAAACAGTTCTAAAAAGGAATTTTTCTTCCCTACATTTTCAATATTAATTTATTTCTCATTTGGCTCAATTTTACTGTGATGTTTTTGCTTCCCCAAATGTGGGCTCATGGATACTCTGGTTATTAAGTTTGTTTCTTAGACAACAGATATTTGTTGAGCATTTAGTGAATTTTAGGCACTATTTTTGGTGTTAGGGATGACACCAATTTAACACATCAAAAACCCTGCTCTAATGGAGCTTGCATTCTAGAAGGATGAAAATCCTTGAAGCACAAGTTAAAACAATACATAGATAAGTAAGATAGTAACGAGGTATTATGAAGACAATGAAACAAAACTTCTGAAGCAATTGGGGTGCTGTTGTAACAGCTTTAAATTCATCAATCTATGAAAACCTCTTAAGAGGTAGCATTGGTTCATGCCCTGTGAGGAGAAACTATGTTTGGCATCTTTATGGGAAAGAAAGAGACACGTGTGAACAGGAAACATTTTGCACCATGAAGCAGGGTCCACATCATCTAAGCTCAAAGATAAAATGATGAAATAGCAGAAGGAGATGAAAAAAGAGCTAAAATATAGTAGAAATAAACTGAATCCACAACTAACCCAAACAACAAAAGTAAAATGAAGATTTGGAACTTCAAGGGACGAAATAGACATGAAAGAAATGTAAACTAAGAAAAAGGCTCAAGATCATACTCTATTCATCATTGTCAACATGATGACAGAAAAAGCCAATCTTCCCTAAGGATAATTGATGTCCCTGGATTACACAATCTAAAAATTGGAACAGAAAAATGTATTCAAAGGTAACATAGAAGTAACTTTCTTTAAGGAAATAATTAAAACTATAAATAGCAGGGGCCCACATGTTATTCTAGGAACAATTCTACCAAATGAGATATATCTCAGATGAATTTGGATATATTAAAGTAGCCATTTATCTTTTTGATCACAGCCTTCCATAAATGCAGCTCACTTACTCAGTAACTCCCAATACAGCCATTTGCATTTGATCAGAATTCCTGTCCGCTTCTCCCTCTCTTTTCCCTATTAGCTCTCCCCTGCTTTCATTTCTCTACATGTTTTCTTTAGATGTCATTGCCCCACATTTCAAACACTCCCTTACCAACATTCTAAATAGCCTGCTACATTTTTATTTCACATTTTCTCATGAAAAATCTCCAACCAACCTTTGATACAAATACCTACCTTCTCTCCTTTAACCAAATTGATAAGTCTTGCTGGGAATATTCATTGGGCTTCAAAATTCAATCACTAAACATTCATGGTCATCAACCTAATCCCCTATCACAGCTCATCCTGGCAATCCTATTACATTTTCTCTTGTTATCTTCAGTAAAAATTTCCTTTGTCTTAGACCTTGCGTAACATAGTTTGCGTCCTCATCTAAGTAGGTGACATAACTTCCTATTTCAAAAGGAAAGTAGGAACCATTATACAAAAATTTTCTTTCCATCCTTCCACCAAACATAGAAACACCAACATTTCTGTATTTACTTTCCTTCCTACTCAGTGGAAGAAATGCCCCTCTTCCTATATAATGTCAAATAGCACAACCTTTATTCTGGATCGCAATCTCCATTTGCCTACCCAGAGGTCTCATTCCACCTACTATCTGTTGTACCTTAACTCACTCCATGTATAGTCTCTTTACTATCAATATTTACATGTGCTTAAGTTTTACCTCTTCCCCATGTTAACACAAAAATAAGTAATATAGGAGTCTAATCATATCCTTTCTTTATACATGTTCAGATAAATTTATTGAAATAGTATTTAGACTCTGACTCCCAGTTTAACTTCCTCACTTCCAGCTCAGTCTTTAACCCACAGCAATCTAACATGTTACCCCTATAAATGTTTCAAAAATTGCTAAATAATAGGACTCTGAGCTCACTTTAACTCTCATCAGTATTTATCCCGGTTTACTTCTTTGTCCTAGAAATACACCGCACTTGCTGTGTATTGCAACATATTGAATACTTCCTCAAGCTCTCCACATACTGCTCTGGTCATTCTTCAATCTCCTTTACAGGTTCCTCTTATTTCACAGCTCTTAAATGCTGTCAGGGATCAATCCAGGCATCTTCCCTTTTCTCCCCATACCTCAGGAAAGATTTCTCAACTATCTCGTGTCCAACATAATCTCTATGCTCATAAATTCTACTGTCTAGCCTATCTACATCTTCTGAGTTACATGGATGTATCCTATTGTGAGATAAAATTTTCCATGTGGATATTCAAAGGACACCTGAATTTGAGAATTTCAAATACTCCTCCCTCCTCCCAAACCTGCTTCTACTTTCACTTTCCCTATTTCAGTAAACGACACTGTCATTCAATTAACAACCCAAATCAGAATCTTGAGCCTTGCCCATAACTGCATTTTTTGCATTTGACTCCAGTCACCCCACATCCAGTCAATTGCTACACCTTGTAATTTATCTCCTAAATATACTTAGACTCCGTGATTTTTTTTCCTATTTTTATAACCATTATGCTAGCACCAGCTTGAACTATTAGAATGTGTTTCTTACTTCTCTCACACATAATCTGCAAACATACTACTCTTCCAAATAAATGTTTCAAAAATCTTATTTTGTTACTCCCTGGCTTTAAAATTCTTCTATCAAGGGTACTTTCATACCTTTAGGATAGTTACACCTCCCAGACATGGCCTGCACTGTCTAATATAATCTGCTTCCCTTTTTAGATTCTCTATCCCTATCCTCATTTTCACTTTCTCTATTCTAGCCAAACACAATAACTTTTAGGCTGTTGAGGTGCTGCATATCTTGTGTATCTTTTAGGCATTACCTGAGTTCAGAGCTCAGTTTTATATTCAGAGCCGAGCACGACATCTGAAAGGTGAACATATTATGTGTTCAGTTCTCACCAAATATTTATCGAATGAATTTATCTTACCTCAAAATGTCATATAAGGTTTTTATTAGACATTTCTGTACATTGTGATTTACTATATTGTTTAGTAAAGTACAACCAAATATATGGAATTTTCTTGCTATAATCTTTTTTGACCCTCTTGGGTTGTCCTCCTCCTAGTATGCTTAAGGACTTATTACTTTATAAATTCCATTATTAGTATCACTGATGATCATATGGCAACAGTAAAAATAATAATATCAGCTAACATTCACTGAGCACTTATTATGTGTCAAGCATGATTTTAAGCACTCTGAAAAGAATATTTGATGCTCATAACTCCATGAGGTAAGTAGATTTTGCAGACGATAGCATCGACAGGTGGTTAGATTAACCCATTTAGCCAAGGTCAAGCCAGGATTAAAAATCAATCAGTGCAACTCCCAAATCCACATTCTTAATCACAATGTAAGATTGTCTTTCTTCTAAAACCATTGTTTCTGCTGTCAGTACAAACAATAGTGTGCTTCCCTGTTTATAATTTGTGAAGAATGGCATTTCATTGGTCCTACATATTATGAATAGGAAACTATGGCTCTTTGTATATGTGTGATAAAAAAAAAAAAATCCTAGGTAGTTAAAGCTGTTTGCTAAAGAGCAAAGAAATTTCCAACTATGAGTTGATCCATTGGTTTATCCACAATGCCAGTGGCTTTTAAGTATGATTAAAGTAAGACTTATATCTAAATATGTAAACCTTATAAGTGTACCTGGATGGCTTCTCTTCCTTCACAGAATCTCTATGGAAAAACAGTTTGAAAACATATACTACATATAAAATATGTACTACAGGTAAAAAGCAAAGTTTATTTCTGTATATTTTTAAATATAATATCAATATCTAATATATCAACCAGATTAGATATAACCAAATTAGTAACATTAGAGTATGCATGAAAATATATTTATAATTTAAAGAAAATATATATCAATTATCATTTATACCGTATCATCATTTATACTGTTGCAATTGTATTAGAGTTCTCAGAGAAACAGAACAGATAGGATGTCTGTGTGTGTGTGTGTGCATGTAATAGACCATAAACAAAGTTTAAACCAAACCCCCTGGAAGAAAATATTTGCAATATATACACTGAATAAGAAATATATTCCAAATTATTAATATAATTTTGTGTAACATAAAAATTTCTATAAATCAATCAAATGGAAGAAAAGACAGCCAAATGGAAGAAATAAACATAATCAAAAGACTTAAGAATATTTTGAAGTGGAATGAAATCTGGGAATTTCAAAAAGCAACATGAAATTAATACCTGCCTATTAATATTATCAAAAATTAAAGAGGCTGATAATTCACAATTTGGAGTATATCTGACTAATATATCCCACATCCCTTCTAGGTACAATCCCAGGCCGCAAAAGAATCTAAAAAATGTATTTTTTACCTGCCCAGTCTCAGTACAGGAGGCTTTCAGAATAGAGGGGCTTTGGGATGTATGTTTAATACCATTTTACCATAAACACCACAGTATTTACACTAGGCCTTAAAGGACCAATAAAAATATTTCAGGAGTGGATCATAGACACGGGAGACAATGTTTACAATAGTAAAGAAACAAAAGGAATAAAAACAGTTTGGTGTTTCTTTTGGAGAAGCACAGA
>NW_012152641.1:161235-162818 GCF_000956105.1 Propithecus coquereli | reverse complement strand
ATATCAGAAAAAAGCTTGTAGTAGCCAGAGTTAAGCAGGTTAGGAAGAATTTATTCAAAGCTATTGCAACGGTGTGGAGAGGCCAAAACAGAGTCTGAGCTCACCTTCGGTTGAAAGAAAGGGCTGGAAGATTTTAAAAGCTGTGTTGGAGTGATCATAGGCCATCTCTTTTTGATAATTGGCTTTACTTCCCCTCCAAAAAAAGAAAGCTTTCTCATATTTCCATGACAGGAGGTTATTTTGCAGTTGAAAGCAAGGCACGCTGCAGAAATTAGGTGACTACCCCTCCACAGACACTGGAAGGTGGTGATGCTCGTGATTCCTCAATGATTGCATTTCACAGGGATGGCTCCCAAGTCCTGTGGAAAGATATTCCCAACTTGTAAAACTGGCAATAACCCTTTAAAAAGATTTATATCTCAAAGAGGCAGTGATAGGATTTGCAATCATAGTTTTTCCAAATGCTCTAAGGGAAGGGAGGTCAGGAACCTAAAGTGAGGAAAATGCCATCTAAAGTTTAGTCAAGCTGAGAAGAACATTAAGCCCATCTCGGGAAGAGAATATAACCAGGATGTTGGGTGTGAAATTTTCTGGATGTTTTCACTATATTAAGCTTGAAACATACGAATTGTTATATGTACAGACTAGTTGAGGAGCATATCTTCTCAGGGGCTGAACTAAGCCACTTTACTCTCTCTGTTTCCAAAAGGGTCTATTGTCTCAAAAGCAGAGCAAGAAGGGACACATTTTTATAACCACCCTTAAAATTTTTTTAATGTAGGAACCATCATAATCCTAAAATTCCCACCACAAACAAGATACTGCCACCTACTACTACTTAACACTTTTATAACTTGTGTAATAATATGTGCAAACTGGAAAGAGAATATATGTACATGATATTATGTATATACCCACACACACATCATGTTTTTTCTCTTACTATTTACTCTAGCATAGTAATTTCCTGATGTCTAATCAGCAATATTCTCAAATAAGGCTACATTATAAGGCTTTTTATATCTCCTTTTTCAGCTTTCTCTACCCTAAATAATCTGGGAATGCTCAGGATTTTCTCACGTGTGTTCATTCACAAGTTTGACCAGCCATCTCACGACATACTGACACAACTTTTGCAATTTCCCTGAATACACAAGGATACTCAACAACCACTGGGTGCTGCTGCTAATTCCTGCAGACACTGTAGTCTTAACAAGATCCTTGATAGTATTACACTAGTGTTCTCAAGATGACATTTCTGATGAACAGGGATTTGTGATTCTCTCTCCATTCTTTGCAAAGAATTATTAAAAGAAATTAAGAAGCTTTTCTGCATGTGTTCTTTATGTGTTACAGAGTTGTGAGGAAGCATTTTCCGTACTTATTAGTAGTTCTCAATAGGACCCAGAGAGAAGTCCATGATGGAATGGTTACTATATTGACCTCATTGCTCATCTTTCCTCTGCTCTGTCTGTCCTTGAAGCTTTGTGAGTGTCTTATGCTTGTTACATCTGGCTCTCTCTTCTTTGGAAGTGAGTTGTTCAGAAAAAGGAAAGAATATACATATGTACACATAAGCATTT
>NW_012152641.1:160144-160655 GCF_000956105.1 Propithecus coquereli | reverse complement strand
AAATGCAGCTATTAATAATTATAATTTCTTAAAATATTTGTTGAAAGAATTGAATAGAATAATAATTATGAGCCTGTTTGACACTGTACCTAAGACATAGCATTTATAATATTGCTTATGTTCCCCTGATACTCTAATTTTCAAAAATTAAGGCTATTTCTAAATCAGATCCATGTCGAATAAACTTAAGACAATTGGTAAAATTTAAATCAAAATGATCTTACCAAATTTAGATTCTTTTCTTTAGTCCCTCCCATAGCTAAATTCTAAATAAAGCATTTATCACATTCTGCCTTGAATTATAATTTTTACCTTATTATCTCATGTCTCCTGCTATATTATGAAATTCCTACTGGTCATAAACATATCAGGACCATCTCTATGTTCTCAAGAGTGCCCTTGTAAAGAGCTTTGCCCAAACAACATGCTTAATAAGTAATTTTTGTGCTTTTAAATTGTAAAGGTAGCCCTCTAAATTTACATAGTTTTTTTACCAATAATATATTTTTAA
>NW_012152641.1:158050-160094 GCF_000956105.1 Propithecus coquereli | reverse complement strand
ATTCTTCAATTTAACTTTTAATTGTCAGTATTTCCAAATGCATGCAAACATAAACCTCATTTCTTTCTATATCCCCAGGTATCTTTTAAATATATTGCTTCTGTTGTAAGGGACAACCAAGATAAATTATATCATATTATTATGCATGGCAGAACAACAGAACACCATTGGGCCCAATTCACTCAATTTCTACATGTCTTTTATGAGTGTACACACATACAAGCAGGGGATTTATACATTCAGAAAGAGTTATGCATCCCAATCATATAAATTCTCTATCCTATTTTAATTAGAACACCGCATTTGCCATTTGCAGCCTCATCAACCATGTGTCTTGGGGGTAAAGAAACCACAAAGGAGATTGAGTTGGCAAGATTTTGACTTTAGTAAATAATAGTACTCATACGGGAGAAGTTCTAAAAAGTTTCCAAGTATGCCAGATGCATATTAGAACAGTTAGGAGAAATCATAAGCAGTGATGCCCTTAAGCCCTCTTACACTTCAATTTAGTCAAACTAGAAAACTTTCCTTGAAACACAGGCAATCAAATCTAGAAAGCCATGGGTACCAGGAGTTTTGGATTCTATTCTCAATCTTCCTCCTAACCCAGAATGTCATTTCAGCAAGTTGTTTAGTGATTCAATGCCATTACTATTCCTTCCAGAAAGTCAGGATTAAGAACTAGATATCCATCACCAAATGGACAAAAAAAAGAAAGAAAAAGAAAAAAAGAAAATAGTTTTTAGCATTCCATGTAAAAAAATCACTGACTGAGAAAATCAATGACTGATAATTAGATGAACACCATGTAAATTCGATCTCTTGGATTGTCTTCCAAAGGACTGAGTAATGCATTACATTCAACGTATGAGTAAGATGGTATCTAAAATTTCATTTAGCAAACCAGAAAAAATCCAAAACTTGAATAAACCAGTAACACACACAAGATAGATTTGGCTTCACTGCTGAATTCTACCAAATATTCAAAGAAGAACAAATGCCAATCCTACTTAAACTATTCCAATAAAGTGAGCAAGAGGGACTACTTCCAAACTCATTCTACCAGTCCTGTATCACTCAGATACCAAAACAATACAAAGACACACAGCAAAAAAGAAAACTACAGGCCAATGTCTCTGATGAATATAGATGAAAACATCCTCAAGGAAATACTAGCAAACAAATTCAAAAACACATTAAAAAGATTATTCACCATGATCAAGTGGAATTCATCTCAGGGATGCAAGGATGGTTTAACATATGCAAATCAAGCAATGTGATACATCTTATCAATAAAACAAAGGACAAAATCCATATGATTATTTCAATTGATGTGGAAAAAGCATTAAAGAAAATGCAACATCCCTTCATGATTGAAAAAAAAAAAACTCTGAGAAAACTAGGTATGGAAGGAACTTGCTTAAATATGATTAAGCCATATATGACAGACCCACAGCAAGTAAAATACTGAATGGAAAAAACTAAAGGACTTTCTCTAAGATCTGAAACAAAACAAGGATGCTCATTTTCACCAATGCCATTCAACATAGTATTAGAAGTTCTAGCTAGAGTAATCAGACAAGAGAAAGAAATAAAGTGCCTCCAAATTGGAAAGGAGAAGCTCAGTTTGCAGATGATGTGATCTAATATTAGAGAAACATAAAGATTCCACCAAGACACTATTAGAACTGGTGCCCAAATTCAGTAAATTTGAAAGATATAACATCAACATACAAAAATCAGTAGCATGTCTATATGCCAACAACAAACAATCTGAAAAAGAAACCAAGAAATTAATCCAAGTTATAATAGCTACAATAAAATAAAATATAACCAAAGAAGTGAAAGATCCAATGAAAACTCTAAACAGTGATGAAAGAAATTGAAGAGGACATAAAATATGGAAAGATATTCCATGCTCATGAGTTGGAAGAATCAATACTGGTAAAATAATCTTAGGAACCCTAAACAATCCCCATCAGAATACCAATGGCATTCTTCACAGAAATAGAAAAAAAAATCCTAAATCTATATGAAACCACAA
>NW_012152641.1:156411-156725 GCF_000956105.1 Propithecus coquereli | reverse complement strand
GAGGGATATTGGTGTGTAGTTTTCTTTTTTTGTTGTGTCCTTTCCTGGCTTTGATATCACGGTGGTATTGGCTTCATAGAATGAGTTGGGGAGAATATCATTCTTCTCAATGTTGTGGAATAATTTTTGCCGTATAGGTAAGAGTTCTTCTTTGTAAATTTAGTAAAATTCAGGTGTGAATCCATCTGTCTGGGACTTTTTTTGTTGGAATATTTTTAATTTTGCTTCTATTTCTGTGCTTGATATTGGTCTGTTCAGAAATTCTATTTCTTTCTGGTTGAGCATAGAAAGGTTGTTTGTTCTAAGTATTTGTC
>NW_012152641.1:151057-152631 GCF_000956105.1 Propithecus coquereli | reverse complement strand
CATGGAATACTACTCAACTATAAAAAACAATGGTGACCTAGCATCTCTTATATTATCCTGAAAAGAGCTTGAGCCCATCTTTCAAAATGAGGTATCACAAGAATGGAAAAACAAGCAACACATGTATTTGCCATCAAATTGGTACTAACTGATCAAAAGTAAGTTGCTCACATGGTGGTAATATTCACTGGGTGCCAGTCAGGTGGGAGGGAGTGGTAGTGGTGGGTAAACCCACAACTAATGGATGCAGTGTGCAATGTATGGAGGAAGGGCACACTTGTAGCCCTGGTTTGGGTAAGGCAAGGGCATTATATGTAACCAAAATGTTTGTATCCCCATAATATTCTGAAATAAATAAATAAAAAGAGTGACAATTCACAAAATGGGAGAAAATATTTGCAAACTACCCATCAGACAAGGGATTGATAACTAGAATATAGAAGGAGCATCAACAACTCAATAAGAAAATAATCAAATAATCCAATTAAAAATTGTCAAAGAATCTGAATAGACATTTCTCAAAAGAAGACATATATATGGCCAATAAGTATATGAAAAAATACCAACATCATTAGTAATCAGAGAAATGCAAATCAACACTACAATGAGATATTATTTTACCCCAGTTAAAATGACTTTTATCCAAACACTTAGAATAATGAATTCTGGTGAGAATGTGGAGAAAGGAAAACTCTCATATGCTGTTGATGGGAATATAAATTAGTGTAACTAGTATGGAGAAGAGTATTAATTCCTCAAAAAATTAATAATAGAACTATCATATGACCCAAGAATCCCACTGCTAGGTAGTAATATATGTCCAAAAGAAAGGAAATCAGTATATCAAAAAGATATCTGCATATCCATGTTTATTGCAGCATTATTTGAAACCAACCTAAGTGTCCATAGATGGATGAATGGATAAAGAAATTGTGGTACATATACACAATGGAATGTTATTCAGCCAAAAAAATAAAAATAAATCCTGTCATTTGCAACAACATGGATGGAACTGGAGAACATTATGTTAACTGAAATAAGTCAAGTACAGAAAGATAAATCTCACATCTTCTCACTCACTTATAGGAGCTAAATATTAAAACAATCTATCTCATAGAGACAAATAGTATAATGATGGTTAACAGATGCTGGGAAGGGTGGTGAGAAGTGGGGGGATAAAGTGGGTATGGTTAATGGATACAAAAATATAGTGAGATAGTTAGATAGAATGAACAATATTCGATAGCACAACAAAGTGACCATAGTCAACAGTACTTTATATGTTATACTTTAAAATAAGTAAAAACGTGGAATTGGAATGTTCCTAACACAAAGAAATGATAAATACCTGAGGTGACAGATACCCCAATTATCCTGATTTGACTAATTCATATGTATGCTGTATCAAAACCCTTACATATACCCTATAAATATATACAACTATTATGTACTCACAATAATGTAAAAAAAATTTAAAATAGAAATAAAAATACATTGCTAACTAAAAATCTCTTCATGCTTGATGAGTGAGATACTAGAAATGTAGCTATTAAAATTAGAATCAATACATGAGT
>NW_012152641.1:149943-151007 GCF_000956105.1 Propithecus coquereli | reverse complement strand
ATACATTGGCAAATATATAATTATTAAAAATGACATAGTTGATTGCCTTAAAGGTGCTATTATTATTTCCAATTCTTTTCATGTATTGACCATATACAACCAGTCTTCCAACAGCAACCACAGCAAAAGGAGGTGGGACAATTCCTTTTTAAAAGGGGATAATGAGGCTTTTTAAAATTAGATTTATTGGTTTCGTCATGGCAGTTCACCACAATTGAACATTAGATTAGGGTATAAGAAAGAGAGAAAAAAGTACTTATTTCCTAGTTAGAGAAATCTGGAAACTGAAGGAGAAAAAGCTATGATGTCAGCTCTGAGAAAACTCTCTGGCTGTTGCTAGAGCAGCTACTGCTCTTTCAGGGAAGCCATGAAGACATAACTAATTATTAACATAACTAATATTTATACATTGACATCATTGTGTTCTTTAAACCTCATTACTCATGTGCAAGATTTCATTATTACCCCTATTTTACAGAAGTATTGGGGGCTCAGAAAAGTTTAAAGAAAATTCAAAGTCACATCCCACGTTATGTTTATACTAGAACTTGGTTTTTTGATAACACAGTACAAGTTGTTTTCAAATGTATACAACAGCATTTTTTAAAAATCATTGAATATATAAATATATAACTCTAAGTTATTCGTTATTATTTAGAATATATCACAAAATATATGTATTAAATATACTGACTGCTTTTGTGAAAGGATGTGAGCCACTCTACTCAAATTAAACATACCAGAGATATATATTTTAAAAATAGACAAAATAATAAAAAAGTGGGAAAATGATATAAAAAATTCCTGATGTATCACTGAAATAATACATTTAATTAGGTTCTCAATTTTCTAATGGCTAAATCAAACACTTTAGTTGTTTTAAAAGAAAATATGCAACTCACACACAGAAGTATTTCTTCCTAATATTAAATGAAAGGATGAATTTTTGTTGTTATTTTATTCTTTACAGAGGAGACACCAGATGCATAAGAAAAATAGCATCTACCAAAATTTTGCCAGATGACATTATATTATAACCTACATTTAATTTTTGTCTATATATA
>NW_012152641.1:141649-149893 GCF_000956105.1 Propithecus coquereli | reverse complement strand
AATACATAAATTTTCAGGTGATAAATTTTTGTGCAGCATTTCCCAAGATCATTTGATGATACATTTATCATGGAGCATCTACTTTGGAAATTAGACATCTAATTTAGTACTGTGACAGAGTGTAGGCAATCTAGGCTCTAACCAACATAATCTAACCAACATAAAAAATAGAGGAATATTTCTAGATTTTCTTAAACTAGAAAATATATACTATATTCTTTCTTTCTTATACTCTGGTCTAATGTTCCATTGTAGTAAATTGTCATGATAAAACCAAGAAATCTAATGAAAAAAGCCTAAATTCTTCTCATTTAAGAAAGTAATTCTCCTATCCCCTCTTGTTGTGATTACATTACCAAGGTTTGACTAAGATGTTATATTTAAAATTGTTTATAGGTACTACAGATGAAACCGGCAGTTTTCAAGTTTTGGAGATATCAGATTAGGAGAAAAGGCAAATATTCAAATCCTGGTTACAATAATATATTTTACCAAATTGTTATAGCTATAGGTATCTTAAAAGAAAAGAGTTTTGTTAAATCTAAAATAGAAAACATTAAAGAACCAGTAATATTTCAAATAAAAGTTACAGTCTTTTATCAGTTTGTTCCCATGTAATTAATTATTGTTCTATTTAATCTTGTTTTGTGAAGTTATCATATTTATCAGAGTTCTGGAAATTTTTATTAGTCCATGGATTTTAAAGTTATCAGAAACCCATATTTAAGAGTACTTCTTAGAGTCTTTTCCGTGAATCAGATCACAGATGCTTTTAGAGAAGAATCAAAGTTGTAGATGACAAAAATTCAGAATAGCCATGGTTAAAAAACTGATGAGAATTTATTGTAATTAATAATCAATGAGAAAATTTAGTTCCTTCTATTGTATACAGCTGTGGTCCTCAACCCCTGGTACTGCTCCATGGTCTGTTTCAAAATAGGCCACACATCACACCCTGAGCTCTGCACACCTCCCATGCTCCCCACCCCACCCCACCCCCATCCATGGAAAAATTTCCTTCCATGAAACCCTGGTGCTAAAAAGGTTGGGGACCACTGGTGTACAGTATTTTATAACAACCAGAATAATGAGTGACAGCATCGCACCAGAACCACAAGAGCCTTATAAGTTTTACAACATTTATATCAACAACACAACCACATAAATATAATTTTTAAAAGATTTAACATCCCTTAATAGAGATGGCTCAGTTTTCCCAAGTAATCAGAAACCTAGTAAAGACAGCATAAAGAACAATAAACTACCTTAATGAAACACAAAATCTCTGTTCCCAAGGATGATTATTTAAAAAGTAAAGAACAGCCTCTTGTAATATGACTATTTCTCCTTAGAAGAAGCCTGTTTAGAAAACTTGGAAGTTAACCTAATAAGAAGGTACTTGAATTCAATTAGACACTGGAAGAGTGTGTATTTAAGGCTGCGAATGTACACCATATTATAGAAGAACAATGTAAACAAGAAAACCAATACCTTGAGCAGAAGAACACACAACTTTTAGATAAAGCATGTGAAGCTGCCTGGTTACACAGAACAATTTTAAGCATACTGGAAAAGTTAAGAGTATAGAATCAAGATATGCTGAGGAAGCGTTGTTCTCCTACACCTTTAAGACAAACATTTTCAGTGTCACACCACAAAAGCAGAGTCAGAACTGGGGGTGGGAGCTACAGGAACTAACAAAACAAGTTGAGGGAGAGGATCAACACTTTAGTTAAGGAAAAAGATGTACCATTTCAAGGAGAGAAAAGAGAAGAGCAGAAGGAAATAAGGCATGCCTTCAAATCACATGTAGAGATGTAGTAAAAAGCCAAACTCTGGAGATATGAATTTGAAAAACGTTATAAGGAAAACTCTACTTCGAGAAATAAAATGATTATTTTAAATGAAGGAGCTGTCACTTCCATCTTAAAATTAGGTAGAAACACAAAATGGGATAAAGTTGTAGTTCAGAAGATGGTTGAACATTTAAAAGAACAGATTCGGAATTAAAATCAAAACTTTTCACAATTTGTTTACTAAGAGCATGTCAAAACTCTAAAAATAACATTGCTGCTCTAAACACAGAAGACCAGACTCTGATCCTGCATCTGTACACCGCCGACATCAATGCTGAATTCTTGGAAAAACTTGCATAAACAATTCCCTTCCAATCACAGCCAAGCCTATGACATGAAAAACTCCTTTAACAAAACCCGTCCTTCATATGCCCTCCACAATTTGCTTTGTCCTTCCATCGTTCTGTTAAACCCCCAGTATCGGTCCTGCACTTTCCCCTGTTTTATATTGAAATAACCAATCATTTAACCTTAGGACAAAAACTTACTTTATTCCCCTTATCTCTGAGACCACACGAAATTCTTTCTTACACAAAATTTATTCTTTTTTACATTTTGTATACAGAATTACATATTTTAATTAACACTTTTAATTTTTAGTAATCTTAATTTTTAGTAACTTTTATTTTTAGTGAAAACCCACAAAGTAATTTTGAACTATTAAATATTAACATCACATAAATGTATATTTTATAGTCTCTGAAAACATATTTTTATAAAACAATGTTTTAATATGCAATAAGACATATTTGCTAATAAACCCAAATTTTTGTTGTCTTTCTATAAAAATTTAAGAAGCCAAGAGCAACCTTATATTCAACAATTTATGTTTCAGCATTTTATCTTATTTAGAAATGGTTCCAGTATTTTATGAATATCTATTATTTAATTCAACATAATGTCACTTTAAGATTTCAAATTACGTGAAAAGTATATTTATAAATGTTTATCCCATTTACATTCACCTAATTTAATTTTAATAATTATGCCTAAATTACTTATGAAAACTGATGTATTAATATTGGACAAAGCTATTGATTATTTTTAGTTATTTTTCCTGTCAAAGAGAAACTCTAAAAATTAAATTGTTGTGTTTGATGTACAGAAAACAATGGACACTGTACTATAATCTCATCTGCACATTTGTTCTTAGGTTAAACTTTTAACAGAGGTAAAATTTAGAAAAAGGGCAAGGAAATGTTTTACCAGTTATCTCTTTAAACACCCTCACCCTTTTGGGGAGTTAAAACCTGCATTCCTGCCCAAGGCCAGTAATGAATGGGGCAGGAAAACGTTCTTTGCTGTTTGTTTTGTAGTATCTGAAACCACAGGAGATGGCTCAACAGAATTATCTGGACAAAGGTCACTTGATCATCTTCACTGGAAATAAAGTCAACCAAAACCACCAATAGCTGGAAGCCACAACATGTGACACTGGTCACATAGACCTGAGCCCAAGTGCTGAAACCCACGCACCCCTTAAAAAAAACCCTATATTTCTACTTAAAGGAAGGATGGTGGTCTCTTGAAATGCTAACTGCTGCCCTACTCATTTGCAATGAAATTAATAAACTAGTCTTTCCTTTTCTTTAAACCACTTGTCCTTGTTCTTTCTATTCACTGATTCAGGCTTGGGGACAAGTACCAGACTTTCAGTAACTCACACTTTCATTATCTTTAAACTTCTAGCAGAGACAAATATAATTTTGTTGTTGGGTCGATAGTAAGGGACCTCCAGCTCTCCTAGGGACAAAAGCAGGTGCCTCGCCTTGGTGCTGCCTTGAGCAATTGCCCCACCTGGGGAAGAAGGACTGAGGTGGGCCCCGTCTTGCTTCTGTCCCACCTTAATCCTGCCGAAAGCCACCGCCACACCTAGGGGATGGAGGAGCACATGCTAATATGCAAAAGAATGCAGGGGATTCTCCAGCCTTCATGCCAGGCAGCCTAGGCACAATAGGCTCTGGACAGTGACCTAGGCTAATTATCATGTTATTAACTGTCCATGAGGAGGGCCCAATAGAGACACTATAAAACAAGACCCCCGACCATTACCAGAGCCCTTTTGTTACTACAGGGTATCTGTTCATGTCTGTGGAGAACATATCTTGCTCTTTCTCTGTAAACATATATCTTGCTCTTGCTCCATAAACCTATCTTGTCCTCCCTCAATAAACTTTGTTTCGCACTTGCCTTGCTTTTGATGTGTCTGCTCATTCTTCAGCCAAGAGCACACCAAGAACTGAAAACAGTCAACTGCTGACCTGACAGCGTTTGGTCAGGAAACTCAGGCAAAAAAAAAAAAAAAGTGTGCTAACAACTCCGAAGAAATCTTTCTTTTTTTTTTTTTAACTAACAATTTAAAATTAAACTATTATTAGAGATTTACTTAAGTCATGTGACCTAAAATTTATTTGGGTTAATTACTATATTTCTGATAAATCTCTTGATTTAGGCAGTTAATTTTTTCTTTAATCCCTTAGGGATCTTTTATATATTTTGGTAGAAATATCATATACATATAACATATAGACATAGGAAAACATACAGGTGGATAAAAACAAAGATCTTACGGTGAGATCTTGTAATTTTTATTTAGAAAGGAAGACATGAGTAAAATATGGTAATATAAATCCACTAGTTTATAAGAAGACAGTTGGATCCAAGTTGTATTTCTGACAAAATTGAACAAGGCTAAACTTTAAGATTTTTTATTGCCCTGATAGGTAATCTTATGAAGGCTGGGACCCAAATTTTGAATAGAGCAATTAGAATCAGTTACCAATATACTAGATTGAATAAAAACTAATTAACTATAAAAGTGTGTCTAAATTATGTGAGGAGGCTTATAAGAGTTATTCTAATAAAATCTGTATGGTATTTTCTTGATGTCAATTCCTTGTCCTTGAAGATAAGAGTGTTGCCTTTCTTTCCAGCATTGGGATGATAGCTTTTATATGGGAATTTTATCTTTTGCTTTTAAGAAACCGCATGAAAGTCAAAATTATTTTTTGTACTTGCTGTTTTTCAAGTGTCTTTATCAAAATAGTGAATATGGCAGAATAGCTGAGGAGTTTTAGAAAAAAGAGAATTTAGCTTAGAGAAGGATGAAGGGGAAAATATATAGGAAGGGGAAGGGAAGGCTCTGGAGAGGAAAGAGTGTCAGCTAGCTTTGAGGCAATATTTTGTTTCAAGGCAATCTTTGAATTCTGGATGCATTTTGTAGCCTTGAGATACCAGTAGATATATTTGTCCTATTTAGACTGTATGATTTTTATAGCCACTAACTTTTTAGTTTAGTTACAAGAAAAACAAGCTGCTTGAAAGATACCCATATTGTTTGGACATGTTACCAGCCAGAGTTCCCAGAGAAGGGGCTCTCTTCTCATGCCATCAAACTCTGGGAGCTCATACTGTAAGTAAATTTATCTAGGCGTGTTGGTGCTAAGGCTGAACACACAAAAGCTGAAATATCAGGCGTGCAGAACAAAACCACAGAATAAAGAGCATACTCAACCAAGGAAGGATAACAAAGCATTCTTTAAAAGGAGGAAAAATCCTTCATAAACTAGGAGGGAAATCGTGTGAGAGCCCTCCCTTTGTGGCCTTCCCTGGCTCTATTTTTCAGGGTTTGAGAAAAGTGATTTTATTTTTTTCTTGATTGTGTTTTTAATTATTATGGGTAAATAATAGTTGTATACCTTTGTAGGGTACATGTAATGTTTTAATACAGACACATAATGTGAATTAATCAAATCAGAGTAATTGAGGTATCAATCACCTCTGGCATTTATCATTTCTTTGTGTTAAGAGCATTCCAATTCCACTGTTATACTTATTTTAAAGTATACCCTAACTTATTGTCGATTATACTCACTTTGTTGTGCTATCAAATATTGTTCATTCCATCTAACTATCTAACTCTATTTTTGTATCCATTAACCATACCCACTTTATCCCCCGTCCTCCTTACCACCCTTCCCAGCAACTGGTAACCATCATTCTACTCTCTTTCTCAATGAGATCAATTGTTTTCAATATTTAGCATCCACACATAAGTGAGAACGTGCAAGATTTGTCTTTCTGTGCTTGGCTTATTTCAGTTAACATAATGTTCTCCAGTTTCCTCCATGTTGTTACAAATGGCAGAATTTCATTCTTTATTGTGGCTATGTAATATTTCATTGCGTATCTATAGCATGATTTCTTTATCTATTCATTCGTTGATAGACACTTAGGTTGATTCCAAATATTGGCTATTGTGAAGAGTGTCCTTCACTTCATGGCAGCATGTTTTCTTTTGGCTCAGGGTGGGTCAAAATGTGCCATCCAGGAACTCAGGGGCTTCAAGCGTCTGTTCAGTATTTTTATTTTTATTTTTTTTTTACTATGGTTGAGCTGGTACCCAAGTTGCAAAGCAACATCCTCTCAATGCTTCCTTTTCCTTCTTCCAAGTTGAAGAAGACTCCCTGAGCTGCACTGCCTGTAGCTGAGGGAGGGTGACACAGGTACTGGCTTGGTCACTACCACCGGTGTCTCACTGTGTTATGTGCACCCTAAGTAAGTCCATGGGCTCTGAACCAGTGTAGTCACAGGAATTGCCCAGGGACTTCAGCCTTTTTCTATGAAGAAGACTCTTGTGCTAGCCAAAAATTTCGTGTAACTGGGTTACTGCAGATTGATAAATTTCCTAACAAATCCTTTTTCTTTCTTCTCTCTTTCCATATTTGTCAGATCTGCATCATGGTCTGAAGGCTCTCCTCTGACTCTCCTGCTGCCATCCCCAATAAATCTCTTGCACATTTAATTACATCTTTGTATCTACTTTTCATAACTGAGACCTGTATACAATGGAGACCTAACACAATTCATTCATTTTTAAAGACTGTGGTTATCATTTTCTCCCAGCAATCTGAAAATGCCTTGTGAATGTTTCTAAGATTATTTTTAGATATACATTTGCTTCTTTGAAAATTAGTTTAAATCTAATCTAAAAGCCACAATGTTAACATCTTTTTCAGCAGACTGGAAAGCAGTTCAATTTCTATCCTGCCCCATTCTTCGTTGCTTTTCATATGGCATTCTATATTATATAAATACATGAGCATGCCATTTAGTGTTTGGATTTCAAAAATTATTGCCTCTTGACTTTGACACTGCCTCCAATGTCAGAATCAAGAAAATAAGCAATATCTAAGCACTACTTAAGCAGAGTAGGTAGAAATTGTCAAATAATTTGAAATTAACATCAACTTCAATTTGGTCAAAGTTTTGATAGTAAAACCATACGAAAATGTTCTCTCTTGAGAATTTATCCTTCTGCCAAATATTATACATGTTGAACATTTTTAAAGTAATAGTAACATCACATTTGTAATATAGACCAATGGAAAGTAGTTTTAGACAGAAAATATTATGTCTTTTGACCTACATGTAATATGTATTTATATTTAGATATGCTTATAGTTGAATAAATATTGTTCAAGCTCAAATTCATTCACTGTCAGCCTTTAGCATTAATGGCTCAAATCTCTGGAAGAATCTTCAAAGTGCTGCCACTGTACCAATAGAGAATCAAGTTTAAAATAATACCTACCATATCCTTCTTGCATTCCACTTTGTGCTGTGGAAGTTTATAAGAATATCTCTGCCCAGGCTTGCTGATCAATGTGGCTAACTGACTTTATAACAAATACTTCCTTGAAGCCATCATTTACCCTGACTATGTTGCAGTTCCACTAATGACTTGGTGGATATATTTGTCAGGACCTTCTGCTAAGATTCATGTGGTCTTTCTTTCCTGGACAAGTTAAAAAAAGAAAAAAGAAATATAAAGGAGAAAACAAAAAAGCAGAAAGATAGGAGGAAATAGCAATCAATGTTTGTATTCTGGGGAGTTTCAACTATCCCTTTTAGAATTGATATTAACACTTTACTATTTACATTATATCTTTTGATAAATTTCACTGATCTATTACTTTATGGTATTACAATTCATTTTATTCACAGAAAATATATATATGAGAAATTAAAATTTATTTGGGGTTGCCATCTTTGCATTTGACAAACCATTATATTAAAATACATAAAATGATAGAAATAAAATGCCACCTAAATTAATGGTATCTAAAGTATGAATGAAAATTATATTATTCTAAAAACAGAAAAATTCAAGTAGAGAAAAAGTTTAGATTCAAGAAAAATCACAACTCAGAGGTGTAAAATGTAGCAAAATATAGTTAGCTATTGATATAATGATATAAAAGTAATATTATAAATTATTTTTCAGAAACAAAGTAAGTTGGCCTTATTTCTATTTTTCAGGTATCAATGTAATGTCTTAAATCACACTCTTTGTTGTCCATTAATGTTTAATTTTTGAATAACTACA
>NW_012152641.1:137198-141450 GCF_000956105.1 Propithecus coquereli | reverse complement strand
TACAGGTGCTTTCATTTTAATTTCTCACTAAACACACTAAAATTAATATTTGCCACAAGACAAAGAAGTAAAAGAGTTACTTTGGGGTGATGCTCTTATCTGCTTTGCTCAGTAAGGTATACAATATTGTCCCATTCGGCTTGGGCCCATGTAACAAAATACCACAGACTGGGAAGCATAAACAACAGAACATTTATTTCTCACAGGTCTGGAAGACAGAAAGTCCAAGATTAAGGCACCAACTGATTTGGTTGCTGGTCAGGGCTTTCTTTGTGGCTTGCAGATAGCTACATTTTCTCTGTGTACTCACATGGCAGGGAGGGAGAAAGAGAAAAAGAGAGAGGAAGTTCTTTGGTGTTTTGTCCTCTTTTTATAAAGGCGCTAAATCTCACTCTCATGACTTTATCCCAACCTAATTATCTCCCAAAGGCTACAACTCCAAATACCATCACAGTAGGGGATGGGATTTCAGTATATGAATTTTAGGGATACACAATTCAGTTCACAGCATTTTGCCACTGTCCCTTCCCAGTTCACATTCTTCTCGCCTGAAAATACATTTATTCTGTCTTAATTGCCCCCCCCCAATTTCAACTTATTCCAGTATCAACTCTAAAGCCCAATGTCTTATCTAAATACTGTCTAAATCAGATATGGTTCAGATTCAAAGTACGATTCATTCTGAGGCAAAATTCCTTTCTACTTGTGAACCTGTAAAACTTGTAAACCCGTTACGTGTTTGTAAACTTTAAGGATGGGATAGCTTGGATAGACATTCCCCCATTCCAATGAGAAAAATTGTAAAGAAGGAATGGATAACAGGTCTTAAGCAAGCACAAAATTTAGCAAAACAAATGCTATTATACTTTAACATTTAAGAATATTCCTCTTTGTGTCAATGCTCTACCTTCTGGACCCACTGGGGCATAAATTCTACATCTATCGCTCTTCTTGGAAGGTGGTCCAATGCTCTGAATGGCCTTTCTCCCAAAGTTCATAGAAGAAGTCCCACCCTGAAGGCTTTGGCTGGAAGACACCTGGTCTTTGAGACCTAAGGAGTGGCCCTGATGAACGCTGAATTGCCTTCTGACCCCTCATGCCCGTTTCTTGAAGAATAATGCTCATTTATGGCTGAGTACCTCTATGGTCCACTCCTGGAGGATCTAAGAAGAATGACAGACCCTCTTTTATTCCACCTCATCTTTTTTCTGTCCCCTTAAGTTCAAACTGGCAGTATCTTTGCTGGTATAATCTCATTTCTGTTCCTGGCTTCGGTTGAAATGACCGATTAAGTACTTAATACGCACACGTTATCTTTTTATGAAATAGTTGCTCAACCATCTCCTTAGTGTTCTCTTAAGAATAAGCTTTCTTGGTTTTTGCAACATGGATTGGCTAAGAATTTTCCAAATTTCAAGTTCTGGTTCATTTTTGCTTAACAATTCTTGATTTAATTTGTATTTTTTCCTTTTGTATTTTACTATGAATATTCAGAAGGATCCAAGCTGCTCCTCCAATACTTCACTTAGAAATCTCCTAAATTAAGTATCTGATTAATCACTCACAAGTTCTATCTTCCACAGAAGATTATAACACAGTTCAGCTAAATTCTTTACCACTTTATAAAAAGGATCACCATTTCTCTAGTTTCCAAAAACATGTTTCTCATTTCTGTCTGATACCTCACCAGAATCACATTTAACATCTCTATTTATAGCACGCACCTCACAACTCTTTCAGTTTTGACCCATTACCTAGTTCCAAAGCTGCTGCCAGACTGTCGGATATTTGTTACCACAGCACCCCATTTCTTAGGAAGAAAATCTTTCTCACCTCAGGCTTCTCTAACAAAATATCACAGACTAGGTGTATTAAACAATAGATTTATTTCTTACGGCTGCAAAGGCTGGGAAGTCAAAGATCAATGTGCTGCCTGATGTGGTTTAGGTAAAGGCTGTCTTCCTAGCCAGCAGACAGCTGCCTTGTCACTGCATCTTCACATGGTAGAGAAAAAGTGACAGATCCAGTGTCTCTTCCTCTTCTTATAATGGCACTAATCTTATCATGAGAGCTCTACCCTCATGAACTCATCTAAAATAAATTACCTCTCAAAGGTCTCGTCTTCAACTGCCATCATTTTGGAGGTTAGGGCCTCAACATAAGAATCTAAGGGGAACAAAATTTAGCCCACAGCAAGCAGTTTTTCAAATAATCATCCTTCTGTAACTCTCTTTGTGCTTCTTTTCTTGAATATATGAAAGAGAACAAACAAGTTTAAACTCTTCCATAATTCTTGCTTTAGAAAGAATAAAAAGCTCCTGATGCTTTGCCCACTTTTTTTTTTCTGGCACTGTCCAAATTGGTGATAGGATTTAAATGAAAGGTGAGCGTGAAGGCTAGAAGACACAGCAAGGTGGGAAATTACTGGATTAGTCTTACTTGCTCATCTGTCTTAAAACTTCTTTATAGTATGCCCCAGCAGTTGGAAAAATAGAACATGGTGGAAAATGATAGAAGCAGCAGAAAGTGAATGACACTATGCAAAGAATGAAAAGACAAGCCATGGGCTATTTGAAAAAAATTGCAAAATATCTCTGATAATATCTGATAAAAGGCTATTATCTACAATATACAAAGAACTCTTAAAAATTAATCATAAGAAATCAAGCAACTTGATTTAAAAATGGATCAAGACCTTAACAGACATCTCACCAAAAAAAATATACTATGTCCAATAAGCCTATGAAAAGATGCTACTGATCATGTGTCATCAAGGAAATTAAAATTAAAACAAGGAGGTATTATTACATACCTATTAGAATGAGAAAATCTAAAACACTGACAACATCAAAAGCTGGCAATGATGTGGAGCAACAGGAAACACTGGTGGAGATGCAAAATGGTTCAGTCATTTTGAAAGAAAGTTTGGTGGTTTCTTACAAAATTACAGGTACCTATACCATATGATCCATCAATCACACTCCTTGGTTTTTACCCAAAGGAGTTGAAAATTTTTATGTCTACAGAAAAATCTGAAAACAGTTATAGCAGCTTTTTCCATAATTGCCAAAACTTGGAACTCACCAAATGTCCTTCAGTAGATGAATGGATAAATAAATTGTGGTATATAACAGACAATAAAATATTATTCAGAGCTAAAAATAAATGATCTATCAAGATATAAAAGACATAGATGAACTTTAAATGTACATTACTAAGTGAAATAAGCCAATCCAAAAAGGCTATATACTGTATGATTCCAAGTATATGACATTCTGAGAAAGTCAAAACTGTAAAGACAGTGAACAATTCAGTGGTTGCTAGAGGCTGAAGGGTTGGGCATGAATAAATAGGTGGAACACTGAAGATTTGGGGGCACAGAACATGCTCTGTATGATACTGTAATATAGTGATGAATACATGCTTTTATGCATTTGTCTAAACCCATGTAGAACACCAAAAGCGAGCCCTAAGGAACTTTGTGTTAGAATGACTTGTCAATGTAAGCGCATCAATTGTGATAAATGTACCACTCTGGTGGGGGATGCTGACAATGGGGAGGCTGTGCATCTGTTGGTGCAGGTGAAAACTCTCTGTACCTTCCTCTCAGTTTTACTGTGAACTTAAAACTGCTCATTCTTATCTTGAGGGAGAGCTTTTCCAATATCAGCTTGGTAAGTAGTGAAGAGTGTAAGCTCAGCAACCTGGATTTACACCCCTTCTATGTCACTTACTGTATAGTTACTGTACAAAAATTGACTAGAATATTTAGCAGCTTAAAACAGAAAAATAGATATTACTTCATTTTTTTTCTGTGGATCAGAAATCTGGGGACAGCTGAAGCGAGTGGTTCTGGCACAAGATACAAGACTGCAATCAAGGTATAGATGGACTGTAGTTATTGTAAGGTTTTGGCGGGGGGAGATGGGTGGGAAATGATGGCTCCTGCTTCCAAACTCACTCACCTGGCCCAGTCAACAGGGCTGCCTCATAATATGGCAGCTGAATTCCCCAGGAGCAAGCGATCCAGACAGAAAAAGCGTTCAAGAGGGAAACTACAGTCTTTTTATAATCTAATCTCATGAGTGGCATTCAATCATTTCTGCCATGGTTTTTGTTGCTGTTGGTGTTGTTAGAAAAAAGGTGGTAAATCTAATCCAAAGTGAAGGGGAGAGTTTATACAAGGGTATGTTTATTATAAGGGAAGTCTTACTGAGAGTTATTTTAGAGGATTCCCCATCACAGTTAACAT
>NW_012152641.1:131683-133173 GCF_000956105.1 Propithecus coquereli | reverse complement strand
GTAAATAGTATTTTATTTCAATTTCTGATTCTTCATTGGTAGCACATAGAAATACAATTGATTTTTGTATATTGCCTCTCATATCCTGCAAATTTGCTAAGTTTACTTACTAGTTCTATTAATGATTGCTTTTGAAGATATCATAAGATTTTTTACATAAGACCGCCATGTCCTCTGTCAGTAGAGTTTTGCTTCTTACTTTCCAATATGTATTATTTTTATTTCTTTTCCTTGCCAATTGTACTGTATAAAGCCTCTAGAATAATGTCGAATAGAATAGCTGAGAGCGACACCCTTTTTTTCTTTCCAATTTTATGTGAAAAACGTTGTTTTTCACTGGTAAGTAGGATGGTTACCTTAGGTTGGTTGTAGGTGGTCTTTATGTGATTAAGGAAGTCCCTTTCTATTCCTAGTTTGCTGAAAGTTTCTATCAGGAATGGATGTTAGATTTTATCTAATGCTATTTCTGTAAATGTTACATCTGTTGAGATGATCATATGGTTTTACTGTTTCAATTTGTTAATACAATAAGAAATATTCATTGATTTTCAAAAGTTAAGTTACACTTACTTTCTCGTTAAGAGTTTTTGTATCCATATATTTGGGAATAACAGTCTATAGTTTTCCTTTTTTAAAATATCTTTGTCTGGTTTCGATATTGGGATAAGGCTGGTCACATAGAATTAGTTGGGAAGTCTTCTTTGCTCTTAATTTTTTGGAAGCGTTTATGTAAAATTATTTCTTACGTAAGTGTTTGGAAAAAATCACTAATAAAATCATTATTTTTCTGGAATTTTCCTTTTGGGAAGAAGTACTATGAATTATGAGAATTTCCAATCTGGCTGATAGGAATAGATGCTAGTCCCAACCCTGTGTGAAATATAAATACTGTTACTTCTAATTATTTTGGGTGGGTCTTTTCTCTATTGTGAGTAGTTTTCTAAAAAACGTGCTGATCAGTACTCAACTACATATATAAAAGGCAATCTGTGCAGATTTCCAGAGTTCATCTGTGGACAATTCTCTCGTCTCTAATATCTTGCTTTGCAAACTCTAGCTGCCTTGTGTTTTCTGGTTGCCAAGCCCAACCTCCTGAAGTTAGGTAGATTCCTGGGCTCTGGTTGGATTCCACCTCCCTGAACTAAGGTCTGTAATCTTACTTGAGGCAGAAAGCTGGGGCAATCATGGGCTCGCCTTATTCCCCCTTCCTTATCCCCACCACCGTCTCTCTCAGGGCTCATTGTTCCCAAGTATATCATGTCCAACATATTGAGGGCCATTGTTTCATCTGTTTGTCTATACTTTTAATTATTTCTGGTAAAAGTATAAATTGGGTCTCTATTTTTCCATCTGCCCCAGGAGAAGGGGGTCCATGCCCAAATTTTAAAATAGCTGATAAATATCTTCATGCCCTATTAGAAATGTGACAGTGTCTAATACAAATTCATAATTTCCACACCACTAGCTTCTTGTCATTAAAAAAAAAAAAA
>NW_012152641.1:125713-128893 GCF_000956105.1 Propithecus coquereli | reverse complement strand
AAACATTTGATAAGTATCTTTTTTTGTTGATTACGAAAGCAAACAAGTTTTTGTATCTAAAAAGACCAATTTAAAGAGTTGGCATCCCAATAAGTAGTATATCAGCTTACTGTCTACGGATTCTCCATTTTAATCAAAGATCATTTGTACCTTAGATTTTTAATCTTCATTTGCATAGTAATTATTCCTTTCTGTCATTTTAACATTCAATTTTACAAAACTATCAAAAAGCAATTTGAGAAGTTATAGTACCTTTTATTTAGAATTTATTTCTTAATGGGAAATCATATCCAGAGCAATATAGCAATAGAATAATAATTAAAAGCTTTGTCATTTCTCAAAAAAAATGACATATTGTGAACAAATGGAGAATTCAGAAAGGAGTCACGTCTCATAACATACGAAATTTAAAATAGGTTATTTCTAAATAATAGAAAATAGAGAAACAAATGACCTGTCATGCTTTTTCAATATATCCCTAAACTATTAGTTAATTCAATACATTATTAAATATCTACTATGTTCCAGACACTGTTCTTGGTGCCTGGGATACAACATCAACTGGAACTCCTTCCTTAGATTTGTATTCCAGGTCAAAGTCAGGTATCAGACAACTGTATACCGAATATAGTAGCAAAAAGTGATAATAACTTTCACCAAACTTAAAGGTAGGTCAAGCAATAGATGGTAGAGAGTGGCAGAAGCAGGTGTGAGAGAATACTTTAGAGAAGAGGGCAGAGACAGCTTATCTGAGAAATTAATGTTTGACTATGTGCATAAGTGAAAGGAGAAACATATAAGGATCAGAGGGAAGAGCCTTCCACGCAAGGAAAGAGCAAGAGCAAAGCTCTGGAGAGGGACTGAGTTTGGTGATTTTCCATACGAAGAAAGCCAAGAGGGCAGGTGTGGCTAGAACTGATACCATGTAAATCCTAACTTAGAAAGGAGTGGGCATTATTTTTCTAACAGGTCAAGAAGGCAATGGATAATTTTGAGCAAGGGAATGACAAATATCCTGATTTGAGGCCTCTATATGCTTTTGTTTTTTCTCACCTTAGGAATTTCCATGTTCTCCTCAGTGCAGGGATAGTCAGAGGGTGAGTCAGATTGCCTTGAAAAGGTTGGACTCAGTTCACATCTTATGATTGAATCATACATTTTGATCATCGGTCCAAGTGAATAATTGATTGCAAGAAACTACCTATATGACGGTTCCCATTTTGCTCAAATATACCAAGTGATTTATTAATATCTCTCTGTAATTGGAGAATAACTTAAAGTGAAAGATTGGAATAACAAATACAGGTCTCTTTATTAAAGGATGAGTAAGAGACAGTTTGAGCATTGGATTTTAAATCTCTCTAAACAATTGGGGAAAATACCCATGATGATAGGGGACTAAGTCAAATGGAATGTGCAGAAGTATCTCTTCCTCGCCTCTAAAGGACAAAATCTTCCTTGGGTTAATTGAAGATACACAAAGACCCCATGCCCCTGGTAACATTTCTCTTCCCTTGCCCCACCTAATATAAACCTATTCAGTTTCCAATATTTTGTTAATCAAGATATGTTATATTATATAATGTAAACATATCTTTTTGTGGAGTATAATATTTCTATTGTATCTTACTTTATTGACAGACACTTTATCTTGGATGGATTTCAATATATCATCTCTATTTCTCTGACGAGTACTTTTTCAGAGTTCACTGTGTGTACAGTTAAGTAAGACGAAATCTTCTCTTTTTATTACAATCTATCCTTCGGTGGTTTGTTTTATGTCTGCAATAAAATGATGTTGTTACTAAAGTGATTATGGAGAGCCTAATGTTTTAGGATGCTGAAAAGAGGAGGCCTTATTTTAGGGGCATTTTTATGACCCAGAGGACTAACGGTACTGAAAAGGTAGAAATAAATATTATATTAAAGGACATCATGTATTTGGATTCACTGAATGTTTTAAAAATGTGCCACCATGGTTTGCTCCATGTTAAAACACACATAGACCCAGACTTTTTGTTTCAGCCACCAATGTTTCTAAGTTCATCAACCTGAGTACTACTTCATACTCTAGATACTCCTCCTTCCGTGACAACTCACCGATGCTTTGCCCCTTAGTCCTCACACATTTGAGGCAGGAAAGTCTGTCCTCCTAATATGTTAACTCTCTCTCCAGCTATAATGCATTTTAATTTCTTAATGCTTAAAACAAGTTTAGAAAGAGTTAGGGAGGCAGACTGGGAAAGTGAGAATTATTGTTGTTATTTTTATTATTTTAACATAAATGTACAAATGTATTTCTCTATGTTTTCCTTCCTAACATCTACTATAATGCCATAAGCAAGGCAAGAGACAATGGAAAATAAATACTGTTTGGTAGTAGCCATTTCCATATATTTGTTCTCGAGAATAATGTGAAAAGGGAAATAATAGAAATAGCAAGAGCAAGGAGACAATTGCAGTGAGGGAAATGAGGATATCTCAAACCTAGATGGTGATAACAGATGTGATCAGAAAAGTGGTAAAATTCTGGATATATTTTGAAGCCAGAGCCAACAGGATTTCCTCTCTTATTAGATGTGCTTTCCTTTCATATTAGATACAAGGTGAGAGAAAGAAAAAGGTGAAAGATAAGTATAAAGGTTTTGTTGTTAGCAAAAGGGAGGATGGAGCCACCATCAACTGAGAGTGGGAAGGTTCTGGACAGGATAAACTTGAGGTATCTAGTTAACATTCAAGAGAAGATGTTGAGTAGACAGTTGGGTATATAAGTCTAGATAAGTCTAGAGCTCATTCAAAAAATCTGTACTAGAGTTATACATATTTTAGGAGCGCTCACATTGATGGTATTTTAAAACTGGATGAGAGAATGTGGAAATACTTTAATAAAGCAGAGGATTAAGATACGAATTTTGGGACACTCCAGTGGGAAGAGGTCCATTAGATTAAAAGTAAGACATACTTGAACTAAGCAACTGTTTATCATTCATTTACTACAAAATGAATCAAGGAAGAGATAGGACTTTGAATGGATAACCATGGGATTCTAAACAGAGGCATTCTTTTTTTGTTGTTGTTTTTACAATAACATTTTGTAATTGGTTACAAGATGAATTTTCACCTCTAGAAAGCAGGAACTATGCAGGTCCAAAATTATTTTGATGATTTATAATGTTTTAA
>NW_012152641.1:118040-124808 GCF_000956105.1 Propithecus coquereli | reverse complement strand
GTGGACTGTGACTTTAAGGAGCTCACAATTTAGTGAGGTAAAAAATATTCCAAATGTTGTTATGATACAGTGTGAAAAGTGAACCTGTAGAAATGGGTGAGTTTTCACAGCACTAAGGGGAATGATTAACTCGATAAGGTGTAACGGGGAAGGTTTTCATGATCTTGGCAATTGCTGTACCTTTGGAAGGATGTCTAGGACCTTTAAATGTCTGCCATCTCCACCCCTTTTTTCTTAGCTGCTTGTCATCTGCCAGGTCTCAGCTCCTGTCATTTTCTCAGGGTTGCAGTCTTTGACACCTCTGGTGGATTCATGTTCCTTGCTTTATGTTCACCTCCTACCAATAATATCCTTTTCTTTATTTTGTAATAATACATTCACTAGTGAAACTAATTTTCCTGTTCTTCCCTGAACCTCCTTCCTCATTAGAATGAATACATGGGATATGTCAGTTTGTTCACCTTTTATTCCGTTACCTAACGGATGCCTCACCTGACCAATAGGAGAAGGTTATTAATTTCTTACTGGATGAAGAATTTAAAAATTTAAAAAGAACTGAAGCTTCAGATGCCTTATATTTATATCACTGTCAGATCCTCACATAGCTGATTGATTTTTTTCAGATCCCGTTGTTTTGATTTTATTCAACTAGAGTAATAATTTGCATTATGCAACTATTAGTATATTACTTAACAAATGTACTTCTTATTCTTTTTGGCTCATCAGTAAGTTAAAATATTGTCTTCAATAACTCATAAATTTTTGTCCATATTAACCTTCAAAGTCTCCTGAAAATTTAAGTATTTTCCACTTCAGCTTTTTCATATCTCTATCAAAAATACTATATATTCTGAATGTCTTTTTTGCTCATTTTTTTTAGCCTTAGCTTCCTCTCACCCTGAAACATACCACAATGGGCTTGTCACTAACTATTTCTTTTAAATTGTATTATCAAAATTGTCAGTAATTATAATATATGATTTTCTTTTTTTAAAAAATTATATTTAATTTGTAATCATTATTCAATATATTGAAATTCTAACATCAGAAAGATAAAATATGTTTTACCTCTAGAATACTCCAACCAAAGGAAATAGTTCTAACTGAATGTACTGTTTTATTACACAAAGAATTTGTCATTTATAGTGTATTATTACTTAGAATTGGTTATAGCTAATAAGACTACTTGTGTCAAACAGCTATGACAAAATTTAACTCTTTCATAGCATTACAAAAGTTCTCCACTTGACATTTTTTTTTCTTTTGGATTGTTTTATTTTTATCACAGATGAAAAATATAGATTGGCATCCAAAGGAAAAAAAAATACAGTGCTTTATAAGAGACCAAATTGGGAAAAATAATATCAAAACTCCAGGGAGTTACAGTCTAGTAAGTAAAATGATACACATGTTTATGGAAAACAGCATCACACACTTTATAGAAAATAAAGATGGCCAAATCAATCCATGAGCTAAAGCTAACTGTATGTTGTTATTGAAAAGTATTTTTAAAGAAAAAGGCATTTTCCCACCTCCAAATTCATGTCCCCTGCCTTCCTCTCTGAAACTTCTCCTGTTTAAATAATAAAAAATCTTCCTTTGAGCTAGTTTTGTGAGTATATGTCTGGGGGACATATTAATAAATTGACATAGACTGTATACTGATTAGTCAACTGATCAAAATTAGGGCCCTGAAGTAAGAAGATATTTTTAATTGCATGGATTTGTAAATGTAAACGTCATGCTGTGAAGACTCTGGAATCCGCTACCTTCCTTGGAAGAGTGCTGTCTTCTTTGTTTCAGCAGGCAGCCATTAAATTAGCTGGACTCAAACAGTAAACTGGCACTTGGGTATCAGTTTAAATCGCCTATTAATGCACAACTCTGGATTGAGCAAAGATTATAGAAGTGTTTATACCCAGAAGTTGGAGCACTTCTCTGGTTCTATTAGTTTTAGAATTTCCCCCTACCTCTACCATGTTTGGTTGCTTCATATTCTCTCCAGTTTCCTGGGACAGTTGAAGTTTCAGCAGTCTCTTGTGGTCCAACTGGGACCTGGCCTCACTCCAGAAGAGGCCTGGCTACAGTCCAGAAGCGCAAAATGTGAAATTTATCCACTGCCACTCTCTTTCTCCAAGTATCGGCTCCCTTCCAGAACCACTCGCTTCTAATCTCTCTTCTTTGCATTTAGAAGTTACTTTCTATATTCTGTCCAGAGTTGCTTACTTCATCAATTGTATGGTTTTAAAATCAAAGTTATTAATTCATTCTAATTTGTCTGAAGAGTCATCTATTTTTAGGAATATTTATATGGGTTTCCTTTCTAATACCATTTATAAACTTCTATATTTATATACCAAAATTTAAAGAATTTTAAAATTATTTTATAAGCTTTGAGAGCCCAACATTTCTTCATTTTTAAAGTCAGTAATCAAAGTCAGAAATCAAAGTCAGTTTTCACTCAGTGTAAATCGTTTCTTTAAACTATAGGTTTTAGCAGGATGAAACAATATGACATGACAGCATGTGTTAATTATCGAGAGTTAACTTTTACTCTTTCCGCTGGAAATGATCACATTTTATGTTGTATTATTAGATCTGTTTATCTGGACAAGATATACTTTGAATACACACATAATAAGAGAAAAGGCTTTTTGGTGAATTAATCTCCAAAGATGTCCAAGAGCAAGAGAAACAGAAAGGAGGGGGCAAAAAGGAGTATAAAATGGGAGCAGCCTAGGCCAGAAATGGGGAATGTTACTGTTAGTGGTTTAGTCTGAGGGAAAGTCTGAGGGATGCTAGAAATCCCCACTGTGGGTGTAAGTCCGTAATTCTGAGGAGGAAGTAAAAGGATAGTGGGAGGAATTGTATTTGACAGATACGGCCTCTTCTATTAAAAGATTGCTTCTGAGCTTCGTTGTTAAAGATAGCTCTTGCTAGTTCTACTTGCAATTTTACTGATATCATTGGAAATTGGGTGTTACCCTCCCCCTAAAGTCTCTTCATAATCTGTTAGAGGCTTCTAGTTCGTTTTGTCCTTTTGGTGAACTTAACGAAATGAACATAGTACCTTGAGGTAGAGGTATGATGACGTAGTCCCTGTTAAAAATGGCCTCTCTTTACACAGGGCTTTCATTTCTAATGCAGTCAAGCTTTGAAAATGAATTAATTTACCTTTATTAATGACAACAACAATACATGGTTTAGGAGAATTTCATACCCCTTCAGAAACTGTGTCTCCTTCTCTTCCTCCTCCTCCTCTTCCTCCTCCTCCTCCTCTTCCTCCTCCTCCTTCCTTTCTCCCTCTCCCTCTCCCTCTCTCTCTAACGGCAATTTAAAGTGACTGCTCTGTTGCTCTCTGAAGGCTTCCAAAGATAAAGTTACATGGCCCCAGGAGGATTTAGCTTGGAACTTCATTCTAAACTAAAACTGCGTGGCTCTTCTTCTGCCTGCCCCCATACCCTGAGGTTTATCCAGTGCCATTTGGTATTGATTCTTTTTCAGCATTCGTAGTTTTGTTTTAGTCTCTTTCTCAGGCAGGACCAATCCTAGTCCTGTCACCAGCTTCACATTGTGAGGCTGGATTGACTCCTTCCCCTTTTTGGCAAGTACTTGCAGCCTTCAATCTGCAGGAGCTTCTGTTGCTTGTGTGCAGACCCCGTGCTCACCAATTTAATCCAATAACTTCAGCTCTGCCCACTATTTTGTATTTTCATTTCATTTCCTAATCACTGGCACCTTTATTTTGTATATGGTCCCAGTAATGTCTTTTTCACTTTCTCCTTTCATTTTGTATCCCCTTTAGCTCTGTTTTTGAGGTTAAGGGGAATATAGTATATGAAATAATCCTATTATCTTTATCCTTCTGTGATTCAACAGTTTACTGAATATAAGACTTTGTTTTAAATACCAGGTATAAACCAAGATGTGAAATGTTTTCAAAGTAATCATTATACTGCTTCTATACTTAAATAGCCAGAGGAATCTTTTTCAATTTTATTTTATTGTGATGAGGTTTTTGCTTTGTTTTGTTTTGGTAAAGACACTGAGCAAAGAGCTTAGGCTTATAAACAAATACAAATTTTAAACCAAATATCAAATCTCAAGTATCTGAGCTTATTGCCCTGACTTCTAGTTTTCCTTATAATATTGTTCTCTAGGATATGTTCCTCACACCACGGCAAAATCATCAATATCCCAGCAAACTTGGCACTGCTGACAGTGCCTTTACTATACTTCGTCTCGGACTTCTCTTCATCTACAATTAAATATATTTCAATTTCAAGTTTTCATATAACATCCAACAATTTCGTTTATTCATATTCTTCTAAAATGGACTTATTTTCTTTTCCTTATACAATTTAAAAATGCAGCAAAAGAGCAAATGACGAGCATGACCTCAAGTATAATAAAATACTTTCTGATGATAAATTGCTTTCACACAAATTAACGATTAAGAACTTGGAGCTATTAGAGTGACATTTAGCAATTTACCTTTTCAGTAGTCTAAAAGTTTATATCACAGAATTTATGTATTAAGTTTCTCAAGGGGATCAGCACAGCATCAGAAAATAATGATGATTAATACTATAACTGTAGCAATTTGACATTTTATAGTGACAAAGCATACAGGTTAATCACTAACACTGCAATTCTTAATACACTTTAATGGAATAAGAGTTGAACGTTTCCTAGAGCTTATCTTTTTCAGAGTTCTAAAAAAAAAGCCTGGTTTCTGAAATTGAAAGATAAATTGCCCTGCCTAGAAAAGTTTAGAAAATATTTCACATATAATTAACTATTAGCTTATTAATAGATCAAGATATATTCTGAAGACACTGCTGTGAGGTATAGTGATTAGCAATGCAAAAACTTGCTCTCCTGCAGCTCACAATCTAAAATGATGATTAAAAAACATGCACAATAACTAATTAAAGCATAATTAGATTAAATATATGATTATCTAATTAGAAAATAGAAGTAATTTTTCCATTTCCATTCAGTTTGAGATATACGAACTTCTATGAACAGAAAAAAAAATAGAGAATAATACTGTTAATAGACCTGAACCCAACACTAAGCTTAAGAGATATAATATTGGAAATATAGAAAGTATTCTTTTATGATTTTTTTTAAAGTTCCCATCTATTCCTTTCCTTGTTAGGAAAAAATACCATCTCAATTCTAGGTTCATCAGAAATCATTATATATTTGCTAATTACCTATCTCTTAAAATTATCCCTCAAATATTTCCATTTCATCCATTAGAATTTAATATATGGCTTCTACTTTTGCTCAGAATGCAGAAAATTGACAATAACATCACTCCCACTCTAATAATGAGAAAAAAACACAAATACATAATTTTTCTTGAACTCATCAGAGAATTGAGTTGGCAATGAAGTAACCTGAATTCCAAAGAGATACAAGCCCCTCGAGAAGAGACAGGACAAATTGTCTCACCTGTAACAGAGAATGGAGACAAGAAGCATTCTGCTGGCTGCAACAAAAGCGGATTGAAAAAATAAGCTCAAATGTTAAAGAACTGCCAACAGCCAAATGTCAGCCTATGTGTTAGTTTTAAATACTACCTGACAAAGGGGAATTTTCACTCATTCGCAAACTATTTTCTGCAGGCCTCCATGGGTGCTCATGGAGAAGACTGGGGCCAGGACAGGGGTGAGCCCTCGCTGAGAGGTAAGTACGCATTATGAAGGTGACTGGTGTCTGCTGAGAGAAATGCACATAGTCCTATCTACTTCACCAAAATGTTTTCTTCTATAAAGCAAAAGCCTTAAACCATCACAGAAGGGGTAGCAAAGGCTGGAAAAGAGCTAAAAAAAACCCCAAAACTATGATTTGGAGCGGGTCCATCTTTGACTTAAGACCCTATACCGATAGAAAAATACATCCTCTCCTCCTGGGACACGGGTAGGAAACTCCCACCTAGCAGCAATTATAAATACGAGGCAGAGGTTGGCTTTTATAGGAAGGAGTACAGGGGGCCAAGAGATGATGGAATGGTGGAAAGCCCCGCCCCTGCGGATCAGGTGCACAGGGCCTGCGTGAAAGTGAGACAGAGCTGCGACCATCACCTATTCACCCTGAGCCTGGGATGCAGTGCCAAGCGGCAGCATCCTACTGCGTGAGGAGGGCAAGAGTGTGGAGAGACATTCTCTCTGTTGAATAGGTTAAAAATTCTGGAGAAAAGAATAATGAACTTGAAGAATATTAATGGAAATGATTATAACTGAAACCAGAAGAGAAAGATAAATCAGGAAAAAATTAAAAACAAACAGATTCATGTGTTTTATTATATTAACAAATGAAAGGAGGAAAATAACATATTATCTTTTCAACAAAGGGAGAAAAAGTAATTAATAAAAATAAGCAACCATTAAAAACATGATTGCAGGATTGGTAGAATCAATATCGTTAAAATGTCCGTACTACCTGAAGTGATCTACAGAATTAAGGCAGTCCCTATCAAAATCCCCTTATCATTCTTCACAGATCTGGAAAAAATAATTCTACGCTTTGTATGGAACCAGAAAAGATCTCGTATAGCCAGAGCAATCCTAAGTAAAAAGAAGAAACTGGGAGGTATCAGTTTACCTGACTTTAAGCTGTACTACCAGGCTATAGTAACTAAAGCAGCTTGGTACTGGCACAAAAACAGAGACATTGACCTCTGGAACAGGACTGAGAATCCAGAGATGAAACCATCTGCATATGGTAATCTAATCTTTGACAAAGCTGACAAAAACA
>NW_012152641.1:109444-115870 GCF_000956105.1 Propithecus coquereli | reverse complement strand
CCTTAAAATAGAAGGAAATTTTGTCATTGGTGACAACATGGATGGAACTGGAGGACATTATGCCATGTGAAATAAGCCAGGCACAGAAAGACAAATACTATGTGATCTCACTTATACATGGAATGTAAAAAAGCTGATCTCATAGAAACAGAGAGCAGAAAGGGGGTTACCTGAGGCTAAAGGGGAGGAAGAAGAATGGGGAAAGGGAAGATGTTGATGAAAGGGTACAAAGTTTCAGTTAGACTGGAGAAATAAGCCCTAATGATCTATTTCACTGTGTGGTAACCACAGATAATAATCATGTATTATATATTTCAAAATAGCTAACATAGATTTTTAATATTCTTACCAAAAATGATAAATTGGTAAGGTTATGACACTTTAATTCACTTGATAGAATATTTCTATAATGTATATAAAAATCAAAACACCACATCTTACCCCATAAATATGCACAATTATTTGTCAATTAAAAATATATACAGAAAAATATAATTACATGTACATTCTCAATATTAAACCTATGTGGGTATGAAGGCCAACACTGCTCCTGCTGGACAGAAAGTTCCAGGATGGAGCTAAGTGCTATTTCACATAGCATGAACAGAGCAGTTTTCTTGGATAAGGTGACAATTTGAGTCATGACCTCAATAAGTCAGGGAGAGAATTAGATAAATGCAGACAACTGTAGAAATAATATTCTAGGCAAAAAAATATCTATGTGTAAAAGGTACGATGGGAAACATATTAATATCTTTATTAATTTTCATTTATGGGTACATGATTTTCTTCTTATACAAAAGTGGAAGGGGATGAAAGGGAAATTAAAATGATGAAGAAGAAAAACAAAGAGAAATTTTAATGGGCATTTGTCAATTTGAGGATATTCAACTGTCCAGTATCTTATTTCAGACAGGATTTAATCAACAGAAACCTTATCCTGCCACCATCCCAAAAGACATCACTCTGACATGCTAATAAAAAGTGGAGGTAAAAAATGTGCAGGTATCCGGCCGGGCGCGGTGGCTCACACCTGTGATCCTAGCACTCTGGGAGGCGGAGGCGGGCAAATCGTTTGAGCTCAGGAATTCAAGACCAGTCTGAGCAAGAACGAGACCCCATCTCTACTAAAAAATGGAAAGAAATTAGCTGAACAACTTAAAATGTATATAGAAAAAATTAGCTGGGAATGGTGGCGCATGCCTGTAGTCCCAGCCACTCGGGAGGCTGAGGCAGGAGGATGGCTTGAGCCCAGGAGTTTGAGGTTGCTGTGAGCTAGGCTGACGCCAGGGCACTGCAGCCCCGCAACACAGTGAGACTCTGCCTCAAAAAAAAAAAAAAATTGCAGGTATCCTAAATGACTTGTTAAAACCCTTGCTTAGGGAATGGAAGGAGAAAATTCTACAAGAATAAAGGGGCTTGTCAGCTTACTGAACTTTCTGGGCCTGTGGGTAGTCTGGAGTGTAATAGGTAATCCCCTCTAAACTAGAAGATAAGTTGATTTCAGAAAGAAGCGCACGTTTATTTGGCTTTTGGACTTTGTAGAAAATATCCACCACATTTGTCTGTGTGTTTTGATGCAATTGCTTGGATAACTGAAAGACTGACAGGTTTGAAAGAAGTCAAGAACAAATTGTCTCTGTAGCTTGTCCAGAATGCAGTGTAAGCAATTTTCACAGTTGGCCCATATGACCTAACCAAAACAATTTATTGAACTTGAATATGTTGATGGTAGATGGAATTTCATGTATAGCCCTTGAGGAGGCTTGACTGAATTTCAGATGAGTGTCCTGGGATTTGGGAGCAAAGCATCCCATTGTTGTCAAAGACTGGTGTTGCAGATGTCGACAGTAATTGAATGCAAGTGTAGCTTTACAAATAAGAAAAATTGATTATAGGATAGCACTTGTGAGGAAGACAAGAGCAGGTTAGAAAAATAAAGAAGCTGTGTGTTCAATGTTGAATGTATTGTGATTGGATTTTTACATGGTTTCATTTCAAGGTATGAGAGTTGCTGAGTATGGAAAAAAGTCATACACACAAATGAAAAGAGAAAAATACATTAATATGTTAGTATTGTCCTAATCACTTTTCATGTATAAGTTGATTAAATCAATACTATTATTACTTGTGGAAGAATAACACAAATAAACTGTTCTTACTTTTGGAAGTTTTCTATTTCCTAAATGGCTCTTCAAATAATTAATACAGTGGGAAACATACATGAGATAGATAGGAAACCAAGGTCCTAAGCAAGTATGAATTAGTTGAGTATCATCCTGAACCAAGGTAATGGTAGAGCAGACAAGAATCAAAATGATAGTATTGCAGTAATACTGGAGACAGGATATCCAATGTGCTGGTGATGATTCTAAACATTGGCAGACTTTGCCCCAGGAGAAGAAAATTATACTTCATTAGAATGCTGCAGAGTTGTCAATCTATTTTGAACTTTAGGCCAATAAATGTTTTTCCACTGATGCACTTTTGGCTTTAATTTACCAAAACAAGTTTGACTTTTAAGATATTCTAGCTAGATTTCCAATTCATTCAATGTATAACAATTTTTCTTCAGTGCATTCATCCAAGGATGCAGCAGTTTTTGAATGCATACTAATATACCAGTTAATATCCTAGATGCTGTACATATACACATTGGTAAACACAAATGGTACCTGTTCTCATGAAGCACAAGCATGCATTAAGGAACATGATATGTCATGTTGCTATTGGTGCTATTTTCTAAAATTAATCTAAGAATAAAAGTAATTTTAGATTCACACAAAGTAGTAGGGCTGAGGTATGTTCTAGTTTTCTATATCTACTTTGTAAGCTCCTATTTTAGATGGACTGTCTGTATAGATGTAAAAAGCAGAAAATATACTTAATGTAGCCTTAGAGAAGAAATTTGAAATAATTATCAGTTCATAATCATAGCACATTGACACACACTACCATATCAACTAGATATATACTTAATAATATATCTTCCAGATGTTTATATTGTGTGTAAATACTTAAAATAAGCTGTGGAAGTATAAAAAAAAAAAAAAACCCTGATAACATGAGTTAGCTATGGTATGAACTTAGAGGATTAGTAGAGCTCAAGAAATACTTCAGTTTTATTTCCATTTTTTTTAGAGTTTACAACAAGATTGCATGTAATTTTCAAATGTCCTTTTTTATTTCCATTCTTTGGGATGTGTCTCATTCCCCTTACTAGGTAACAAAATGTTAACCACAGCTTATCTGCTTGAAATGTGAATTCATGATCATGCATCTTATTTCATAAATGACCTACCACCATGTACAGAAACAAAGAATAACATATGCCTTCTAACATTCTTATCAATATATTTTTCAGCCTAAGAACATTAAATTTTTTGCCTCTTTTTATGATCTTCAATGGGGCTAAATTGTAGATAAATTAAAACAAGTGAAAATAAAACCAACATAACTCAACCACCAAAGGGACTGACATAGCAAAAACCAATAATGACAGAGTCTTAGCAGATTGGCTAAAAATCCTATTTAAAAATTGGTCATTTCAATATGCAGTGTTCCATTTAATAGAATACAATATTAGACTAGAAATTTGGACTTAGTTATGTAAATCTAACTCATTCCACATATATAAGATATGTGGCTTAAGCTAGTTATTGACTTGTGAACTTCTGTGGGCTTTCTCTGGATTTATCTGAGATGAAATGAATATTGAATGAAAACACCAGGAAATGTATTATTCTACTTAAAGGATTAGCAAGATTTGACATAATTTAATGACTCTGAATTTGACTGAGATGTTAAAACTGAGGAGTTTAGCATTTTAAAGAAGTACATTTGTGTTAGTGCATACTCTGTGCAATCTTTTTGTTAATATAAAAGTGTTAGAAATAGAAGAGAGAGGGTTGGAGCATTCATAGTTGCTGTGGTTTGGATATTGTGTGATCCCCCAAGACTCATGCTGAAATTTGATCCATAATGTGGTGGTGTTGAGAGGTGGGGCCCAGTGGGAGGTGCTTGGGTCCTGGGTGTGGGCAGATTCCTTATGAGTGTGTTGTTGCCCTTCTCAGAATAGTGAGTGAGTTTTCACTCTTGCAAGACTAGATTGGTTTTGAGGAAATGAATTAGTTCACTTAAGAGTGGGTAGTTAAAAAGTGGGACACCCTCGGGTTTTGTCTCTTCCCATGTGTCTGCATCCCCTTTGACCTTCCTCCCCATGTTTTGACCCAGCATGTGCCCCTCCACTGAAGCCGAGCAGAAGCTGGCATAACACCCCTTGAAGTTCCCAGCCTGCAGAATTGTGAGCTAAACAAACCTCTGTCCTTTATAAATTACCCAGCCTCAGGTATTCTGAAATAGCAATACTTAAAGGACTAACACAATAGTATTTCTCAAGAATTTATTACAAATTGCAATAGTAATAAAGGCGAGCAAATAGACCACAGGAAAAGCAAAGCGTTAGAACATTATAAAACGCTGAATGAAAGAAAAAGACTTGTCATAAGACAAGCTGTGTGCGTGCACATGTGCTTGTATGCATATGCTCTTTCTACATGTTAAGCTGTTGCATTTCTCTATTAACAGAGAGTGTGAATGGAACTTCAGTAATCACATCTCCTATGTCCTCTCCACTCTAGGCACATTAGCTTCTTTCCTGTTCCTAAACACATGCTAAACACAACTCAACTTAACTATATGGCTTTTATACTAATTTTACTCTCTGCCTTCTCACTTCTTTCACTCCCCACTTCTTTCAGTCTGTGTCCAAAGGACATCTGTCACTAAAGTCTTCCATAACGACCAACAGAATAGTAAACTACACACCTCAACAAGAACAGCACAAGTACTGCCATCTCCATGACTACAGTGATCACCACTATCACTGTCACTTTCACTATAATCACCACCACCCCAGCCACAACTCCACCCCAGCCTCACTGCTGTCATTGTCACTATCACAGCTGCCTGGCCTCCTTGTAAACTTTATTTTTCTCCATTGTGCATGCTACCATTTAACATACCATATATTTGTTTAACATACAGTATTTTTGTATGTTCTTCCACTAGATTGTAAGTTCCATGACGGCTGAGACTTATTTTTTCTTTCATGGATACATCTCAGATCCCCAGGATAGAGAGCGAATTTGGTATTTTTAAAGTGCTCAATAAATATTTGTAGAGCGAATAAATGAATGATACAAGTTTTACTTTTCTCAATATAGAAGGCCATTTTTTAAACATTATCGTCTTTGATAATATAAGATTATGTTTTAGTATGAATATAATTAACTCTCCTTAATTCCATTCACCCTCTGTCTCTTCTTGAAGTATTAGCATTTTAACTACCAAAATTTTATGGTGTATCTCAATAACTTGCAGAGAAATCCCATTTCTTTGACACTCATTTTGAAAGGTAACTGAACTATTTGTATATCTTTATTCTGTCTCATTGAAAACTGAATTAATTTAATCAATTTTCCATAACATGGGTGAACCTGGAAGACATTACGTGAAATTAGCCAGATACAAAAGGACAAATACTGTATGATCCCACTTATGAACGGAATCTAAAATAGTCAAATTACACAGGCAGAGAACATAAAGGTAGCTGACAGGAAATGGGGGAAGGTATAAATGGAAATATTTTAGTCAAAGTGTACGAAGTTTCAGTTGTGTATGATGAATAAATTCTAGAGATCTACTATACAGCATTGTGCCTGTAGTTAACAATATGTAACATATTGTATACCTAAAAATTTTCTGAGAGGGTAGATATTATGTGAAGTGTTCTTATCATAACAATAAATAAATTTATGAATTAAAAATAAAGAGTGTAAGAGCAAACTTTTGGAAGCAATGGATATTTTTATGCCACTGATTGTGGTGATGGCTTTCACAGGTGGGTGATAAATCCAAACTGATCAAGTTGTATACATTAAATATGTAGAGCTTTTTATATGTCACTCATTCCTCAATAAAGTGGTTAAAAATAAGAATAAAATATTTGGTCATTTCTATGGCTAAGAAATAGGAAAGAAATTTTCTTTTATTTCTAATTTGCTAATAATTTTGAAAAATCTTTAGTGGGAGCTGAAATTTGTCAAATCCTTTTGCTGCATCTATTTAGGTGAACTTGTTATCTATCTTTTTTGATAATGTGAAGAATTATGGTTATTTTCTTTTTGAATATTAAGGCAATTTTATATTCTTAGAATAAACTGAACTTAATCTTGATGTCTATTTGTTTCTATACAGTACTTGGGAACTGGAAATGCTGTTTATTATGATTTTTGCATGCACATTCATGATTTTATGGGTCTATAACAAATAATTATTTTGATGTCCTTGCTATATTTTAATATTAGGACAGAAGAATAGTTAGATATATACCCTTTACTATCTTCTAAGGGATTTTTTTGGTAT
>NW_012152641.1:103725-105202 GCF_000956105.1 Propithecus coquereli | reverse complement strand
GAATGAGACAATATTTTAAAAATCATATCTTTTATTCTTTATTCTTTGTGGTTTAAATATTCTATGCCAATCCTTTCATTTACTGTATGGCCAGTTCTCAAAATTTATGATGGTTATTACTAAGTTAATCAAACAGATGTGAAAACTTTAGCTCGCAAAGGCTAAGTAACATGATTAGTTACTTAGCAAAGCCAGCTACCTACTAAGCAAGGGAATTAGAATTTGAACTCATTTATTATGTCAGGGTTTTCTTTTGTTCTACTGTATCAGGTTCCCTGTGGAAGAGTTAGAAAATTAAAGATCTAACTAGCACTTTTGTAGTTTTTCTTGTTTTATCATATAGAGTTTTGCTGTTGGTGGGTGTTTGTTTTCTGTGTGTTCCTCATTATTTAAATTTTTAGTAACATGACAAGTTACCCTGTGAGTAAAGAGTGTTTAGTAAATTGAAAGGGCTTAAATGACACAATTTCTGTCGTGTGTTATGTATAAAGAGAAAAAGGAACCAAAAGGATTTTCACCATGAAAACAGACTGTGCTGGTGGTTTTCTCTTGGAAGTGTGATTATAGGTAATTTTGGGTTTCTTCTTCACACTAGTCCGTGTTTTGTATGTTTTTAACAATCCATACCTATTATTTTTATATGCATTCTTTTCAAGAACAACTATTATTACAAATATCAAAAGGTGCTTAAATAAATTATCCCTACTCAAGGAATATCATTTGTCTCTAAATCTGGAAACTGGAGATAATAAAGTATAAAAGAAGATCTAGGTTTAAATCCTAGCTTTACTACCTAATATTTAATTTATGAAATTTAACGTGATAATAAATATAAAGCACTTGACACAGTGCTTGACACATAGGAAGTGATCAATTAAACAAGGAGAACATTTAATTAATTTTACAAGACACTGGGGTGTACATTATGTTATAGGTATGGATATCAGGACACCCTAGAGAGCGGTTTTGTTTGGGTTAGGATGATAAGGAAAATATGTGTGGCACAGAGCTGTAGCTGTAGCTATGCTAATTTTACTTTTGCTTTTGTTACAGAGGTGTTATGTGTGTAAACAATGTCCTGCCAATTCAGAAGGCTGGAGTAAGTGCACACAATCTGTGGAATCTTCTTTGTATTTGGCAGTTATGGGATATGACAGTGGGGGTGCCTGTTTAGTGAAGCCTTGTTCATCTTCATCTTTGGGGGAATCTACAAAGAATACTCTTCTTTGATCTGCCCCAGGAACTTCTAACTACTCCTTATAAGATTTTCAAAATGCTGATCAGATCACAGTTTCTCAAGGAAATCTTTCATATTAAATTTCTCTCAAATCAGTTTCTGTGTTTCTTATTTTTCAATTCAAACTTCATATATTTAATTTCAGTTTGTTTTATATGTGTATTTCCTCTAACATAAATTATAAATTCTACAGGAAGTGGTTGTGCAATTTTTCTCAACAAATTATGTAAAGTTACTTTT
>NW_012152641.1:99658-103675 GCF_000956105.1 Propithecus coquereli | reverse complement strand
TAAAAATTTAAAGAATTGATTTTCAGCCCTTTTATAATATATAAGCAAAGTAAAAATTTAAGTATGTATATTTGCCCCTAAGTACTGTTTTAGTTAGTTCTCACAAGTTCATATGTGTCATAATTTTATTGCTATTCAGTTTAAACTAATTTGATTTCAATTGTGTTATCATTAAAAAGGCCAAGGGCTTATAAACTATAAAATGTAAAGGAAGTGGACAAATTCCCGGAAGCACACAACCTCCCAAGACTCAATCAGGAAGAAATAGAACTCTTGAACAGACCAATAACAAGAGTGAAATTGAAGCAGTAATAAAAAATCTCCCAACTAAAAAAGCCCCAGACCAGATGGATTCACAGCTGAAATCTACCAGACCTACAAAGAACAACTGGATACCCAGATTACAAAAATTTTTCCATGACATCAAGGAGGAGGAAATCCTCCTCAACTTATTCTACAAAGCCAGTATCACCTTGATATCAAAGCCAGGAAAGGACACAACAACAAAAAAACAAAAGAAAACTGTAGACCAATATCCTTTATAAATATACATGCAAAAATCCTCAACTAAATACTAGCAAACCGAATTCAACAGCACATCAAAAAAATAATCTACCATGACTAAGTGGGTTTCATCCCAGGGATGAGAGGATGGCTCAGCATAGGTAAATCAATAAATGTGATTCACCACATAAACAGAAGCAAAAGAAAGACCATATGATCATCTTAATAGATGCAGAAAAAACATTTGATAAAATCCAGAACTCTTTCATTGATAAAAACCCTCAACAAACTAGGCAAGAAGGAACAGATCTCAAAATTACGAAAGCCATATGTGACAAATCCACGGCCAACATCATACTGAATGGAGAAAAGTTGAAAGCATCCTCCCAAAGAACTGTAACAATGCAAGGGTGCCCACTGTCACTACATCTATTCAACATAGTTCTGGAAGTCCTAGCCAGAGCAATCAGACAAAAGAAAGAAATAAAGGGTTTCCAAATCACAAAAAAAAAGGAGGACAAACTACTGTTTTTCCCTGATGATATGATCTTGTATCTAGAAAATCTGAAAAACTCCACTCAAGGACTCCTGGAATTGGTAAATAAATTCAGCAAAGTCTCAGGTTACAAAATCAATGTACACAAATCAATAGCATTTCTATATACCACTAACAGTCAAGAGTCAAATCAAAGACTCAATAACATTCACAATATCTACAAAGAAAATAAAATACCTAGGAATATACTTAACCAAAGAGGTAAAAGAACTCTATAAGGAGAACTATAAAACACTGAGGAAAGAAATCGCATATGATGCAAATAAATGGAAAAACATATCATGCTCATGGATCAGTAGAATAAATATTGTTAAAATGTCAATACTCCAAAGTGATTTACAGATTCAATATAAGCCCCATCAAACTATCAAAGTCATATTTCACACATCCAGAAAAAAACAATTCTATTCTTTGTTTGAACCAAAAAGAGCCTGAATAGCTGAAGAGTCTTAAGCAAAAAGAACAAATATGGAGGCATCACATTGCCAGACTTTAAACTATACTACAAGGCTATAATAACCAAAACAGCATGGTATTAGTACAAAATTAGAGACATAGATCAATGAAACAGAACAGAGAACCTAGATATAAAGCCATCTATCTACAACCAACTGATCTCCCACAAAACAGGCAGCAACATACACTGGGGAAAAGAAGATCTACTCAAGAAATGGCACTGAGAAAATTGGACAGCCACGTGCAGAAGAAAAAAACAGGACCCCTATGTCTCACCCTTACAAAAATTAATTCAAGCTGGATAAATGACTTAAATGTATGACAAGACACTAGAAGAATTCTAGAAGAAAATGGGAAAAATGGTTCTAGACATTGGCCTAGGCAAAGAATTTATGACTAAGACCCCAAAAGCAATTATAGCAACAACAAAAATAAATAAAAGGGACTTGTTTAAATTAAAAAGCATCTGCACAGCTAAGGAAATAATCAATAGAGCAAATAGACAACCTACAGAATGGGAGAAAATATTTGCAAACTATACATCTGATAAAAGGCTGATATCCAAAATTTGCAATGGACTCAAACAAATCAGCAAGACAAAAACAAACAACTCCATTAAAAAGTGGGCAAAAGACATGAACTCATGCTTTTCAAAAGAAAATGAAAAAACGGCCAACAAACATATGAAAAAATGCTCAACATCACTATCATCAGGGAAATGCAAATTAAAATCACAATGCAATCTCACCTTGTCAGAATGGTTATTATTAAAACATCAAAAAGCAATAAATGCTTCCATGGATGCAGAGAGAAAGGGATGTTTATACACTGTTGGTGAAACTGCAAATGAGCATAACGTCTATAGAAAACAGTATCAAGATTTCTCAAAGAACTAAAAGTAGACCGAACATTTGATCCAGCAATCTCACTAGTGGTTATCTTCCGAAGGGTAAAGAAATCATTTTATCAGAAAGACATCTGCACTGAAATGTTCATTGTAGCACAATTCACAATTGCAAAGTTGTGGAATCAACAAAAGTGCCCATTAATTCATAAGTGGATTAACAAAATGTGGTATATGTATAGCATGCAGTACTACTCAGCCATAAAAGGAACTGAATTAATGTCTTTTGCAGCAATTTAGATGGAACTGGAGACCATTATCCTAAGTGAACTATCTCAAGAATGGAAAAATAAACACCACATGTACTCTCTAATAATTTGGAACTAATCAACAATCACATCTAGGCACAGAGAAAAGTAAAAGTCATTGGAAATCAAGAAGGGGAAAAGGGAGTAGGGGAGGACTAAAAACTTACCTAACAGGTACAATTAACACTATTTGGGTGATGGGCATACCAATAGCCCTGACTTAAGCAATATAAAAGCTATCCATGTAAGAAAAGCATTTGTTCCCCCTAAATATTTTGAATTAAATCATAAGATCAATCAATAAATATATCTTTCTCAGAGTCAAAAAAAAAAAAACATGCCTGTTTAGAATTATGTTCTTTCATTTGCTAACATTTGGGAATTTTTAAGTTATAATTTTTTTTTTTACTGACTTTTCAACCCATACCACTGAGGCTAGAGAAAATGATCATTATGATTTCAATCATTTGTAATGTATTCAGACTTCCTCTATTTCCCAGTACGTGGTCAACGTTTGTGATTATTATTTGTGCTATTGTGCAGTTTTTTAGTGTAGAAGTCTATACGTGTCCATCACGTAAAGTTTGTTAAACAAGTTTTCAGATTTTCTGTATTCTTGACACATTTTTATTCTATATTTTTATCAGTAACTAAAAGGTATGCAATAAAAATTTCCAATATGATTATAGATTTATTTTTTCTCCCACACATTTTACCAACTTTGTATTTTATACATTTTACAGTTAAATTTTTACATCCATATAAATTTAGGATTGTTTTGTTTTATCTTCTTGTAGAATCCATCCTTTTTTCATAAAGAAATCCTCTTTTTATGTCTAACTGTGCTTATGCTTTAAAATCTTTGTCTGATGTTAGTAGAGGTACTTCAGTTTTCTTAGTGCTCTTAGTATCACATATTTCTTAATATTTTTACTTTCAAATTCTTTGTCTCCATATTTATAAGACTTAATTAGTAGTTGTTTTTGTTGTTGATGTTGTTGTTGTTATTGTTGTTTTAAACCAGTCTGGGGATCTTTCTCTTAACAGGAGAATATGTATAATATTTATTTCATGTGATTATTGATAAATTTCAGTTTATATCTGCCAACTTATCTCTTTTTTCTACTTGCACTATTTTTTCTTTGTTCCTGTATTCTTCTCCTTGTTTTACTTCATTTATTTTCATCAAGTATCATTTTATTGTTATTTTTTCTACTGATCTGGTGGCAATATATTCTTTAATATTCCTTGATTTATTAGATTCTAACTTCAATTGTGTTACCCCAATTTGGATAATTCAAGGACATTACAATGCCATGACTCCATGTATTCCTTCCCCATGTTTTGTG
>NW_012152641.1:98448-99488 GCF_000956105.1 Propithecus coquereli | reverse complement strand
TTGTATCTCTGAGTTTTATTTATGTTTTATTTGAGAAAAATATATGCTGTATATAACATATTTATTTGAAGAAAAAAATGCATTTGTTTTTAAAGAGAGCCATTAGTGAAATGTTTACATAAAAGACAAACCAAATGAATTATGAATAAATTTGAAATGAGATCGAGTATAGCTTACTCTTCTTGTTAAGTGCCATAATTTGGAAAATCAGGGCAGAAGAAACACCTCAAAAAGAAAAAGAGAAGAACAAAATATTTACATAAATATGCTGTACAATACATTAAACCTTGTACTGAACTTAACGCTCTATGTATTTTAAGCACTCTTTCCAGTTTTCTCTTCTAAAAGAGTTCTGTGCTTCTGGTCTAACATTGATGGTAATGAGAATATTCTAGTTGAACCACATCATTGGTTCAACTATATTGAGGAAAATAATTTTTTTTTCCCATTTCAGCATAGTGTTCAGGATGAATCTAATTATAAAATGGGAATAAGAGAAGGAGGGAGGAAGGGAGATAAGGAAAAAGCTGGATTCCAAAGACCTTAAAGAGACAACACTGAAATTGTAAAAATACCCGGAACTAGAATCAGAGCAAGTTGATTGGATTTTCAACAGCTGATTCTAGCTACACAAACCTTACCAAGCCATTTAAAGTTTGGGGCTTCAATTTTATCACGTTAAAACAGAAAAAAATGATTTGCCTTATACATTTGTTGTGAAGGTTATGGCAGAGTCATCTACACAAAAAGTGTAATAAAAGAGAATATAAATGTAACAACTTGAACATAAAAAGTTTGTTATCCAAACTTTTCATTTTGAAGTAAAAAAAAGCAACAGTAACTGTGTAAATTTAAATCCATTACTATTTTGAAGTCATTACACAGTTAAAATGTTTTGTTTATTCCAGAAATGTTGTGAAAAAAGTAATTTCATTGCCAAAAGGATATTACTTTAAATGAAATCTCTATAAGCCCTGAAAAAGATTTTGAGTTTTATCTACATTTTATTTCTACATTCTCACTACTCTACTAACTACTTT
>NW_012152641.1:86077-86523 GCF_000956105.1 Propithecus coquereli | reverse complement strand
AAAAAAAAAAAAATAGAAAAAATTAGCTGGGTGTGGCGGCACATGCCAGCTACTTACGAAGCTGAGGCAGGAGGATTGCTCGATCCCAGGAGTTTGAGGTTGTAGTGAGCAACAATGTGCTACTACACTCTAACCAGGTGACAGAGTGAGACTGTATCAAAAAACAAACAAAAAAAAGAGATACCATTTATAGAATGATAAAAACAAGTTACACATGGAGAGAAAGCATTTGCAACATATGCAGTTGACAAAAGACTCATAGCCAGTATATCTATTTATCTATATCTATATCATCATCTATATCTATATTTATATCATCTATATAGAGAGGGGTGTGTGTGTATTCCTTTCAATCTAGCATATTATACCATTACAACCTCAACAGAATTGCTGATATTAGAAAGACAGACAGTAAATATTAAGTGCTGGGAAAGATGCAAAAAGTG
>NW_012152641.1:82659-85002 GCF_000956105.1 Propithecus coquereli | reverse complement strand
TAAATTGGGGATATGAGAAAGAAAGACTGGAAGCAACACAAATGTCCTTCAATGAGTGAATTTTTAAACAAACTGGGGCATGTCTATACCACGGAATATTACTTAGCAATAAAAAGGATGAAATAACTTGGGTGGATATCAAGAGAATTATGCTGAGTGAACTAAATGAATCTTAAAAGTTACAAACTATACGATTACATTAATATAACATTCCTGAAATGGCAAAATTATGGAGATAGTAAATTAGTAGTTCCCAGCGGTTGGGATGGGACTGAGAGGGTGGGAGAATGCTCTGGGAGGTGGATGTAGCCATCAAAAGATAACAAAACATGAGGATCCTTATGATGTTGCAACTTCTGTATCTTAGCTATGGTGGTAGCAACATGAATACAGATGTGATAAAATTGCATAGAACTATTAAATAAATACATGCACACACAACTGCATGTAAAATATGAAATCTGAATAATGTTGGTGGATTGTATCAATGTCAATATCCCAGTTGTGACATTGTATTGTAATTATGCAAAATTTTTTCATTGGTGAAAACTGAGTGAAGGTTATATGTCATCTCTCTGTATACTATTTCTTACAACTGCATATGAATCTACAGTTACCTCTAAATAAAAAATTTAATTAAAAAACAAGTTTAGAAAGTAAACCAGCTCAAGAGTACATTCTATATGATTTCTTTTTAGAGATCTTTTTAGAGAATCAAAAACTAGGAAAAATAATTTACGGTGTTGCATGTCAAGATGGCAGGGAGAATCCTGAATTAAAGTGATGGGGGGGCTTCTAAATTATTCATAATGCCTTGTGTCCTGATTAACCTAATTCTGTTTATAAGCATGTCCATTTCGTGAGAATTAGTTATATGCGTATGTTTATGCTTTGTGCACTTTTATCTTCACACCTTTTGTTTCAATTTTTGAAAAGTTTATTTTAAATGAAGTGTTTGGCTCTAATACGTTTGGAACAAAGTGAAATTCACAATGAAAATTACATAATCACAATGTACATTAGCAATAATAAAGGCTCTGATAAATTATGTGTTAAATATTTAATAACTGGCTTAATCTCTTTTCTGTTTTATAAAGACAACATTTCTGTAAATATTAGGTTCACAGAACCATTTGAAAAATACATTTGAGAATAAACACACATATGCATATGTATATACACATACACTCACATGCACACACATGCTCACATACACACATATAAAAAGCAGGTATTCCATGAAACCATTTGAGAAATGTTGAATTAATGAGTCAAGAAGGCAGTGTGTGTGCAAATCTCTGGAAAATCCTTGGAACCTCAAATCTGCAGATATCTGAAAAAGCTCTGAGATATAGACCAGAGTAATTCGGATTGATCGAGTTTTTAAGGGTAAGAATCTTTTAACTATTACTCACCCTTTAAAATGAGAGATATTATAATGAAACCACTTAAATTTATTACTTATATTAACCTGCCTATAACAGTTTAGAAGAAAATTTACTACTGGTTAAACCATGGTTTGGGAATATCCATGGATTTTAGTTGTTCACTTTGTATTTATTCCTCAGCTAGGTGGGAAATTATCTGTAAAATATGGAATATAAGGATACATGGGGGAAAGAGCTTTGTGATAAATGATAAAATATGTCTAAAAAGTTTTAAATTCTTTCATACAGAATAGAAACATCAATTATAAACAATGGTGGTAGAAACTTCAGGTGCTTGCATTATTTTACTACATTTGAACATTAGGTCTAAGAAAGTAACTTTTGCAGGGAAAAAAACAGATGAAAACATGGTTAGTAAGGAGGAAAATTAACATGCCTACTGCTGTGTATCTATTCTGACTCTGTAATAAGTCTGAGGCCCTGAGCTTCTAATTCTTGATAACATATTTATCAAGAAACACTGATTTATTAATGGCCCATTGTGGATCTAGAATGCTCTAGAATAGAAGCTGATAGAGTTAGGTTAAATTTTTTAGTGAAGATGAAATCTAAAAACACACAGATACATAATTCTCTTCTCCATTACTGGTTTTCCTAAAAAGCCACTGAATTTTAAGTTTTTTTGAAACTCTGCAAATGTTTGTACTTTAGATGATTATCTCTCTGACATATTAGTTTCATTTTTCCAAGCTGAATTTCATTTTCTTATGATTCTTACTATATTTATGACCTCTCTAGGTAGATTTATTTCTCTGTTTATCCTAGTCTTTTGTACACCTACCAATTTATTATCATTTACACATTCAATAAATGTGCAATTGCTTTCCTTTCTAGATCATTAATCTAATGTTAAAGAAGATTATGACTCACATAATCCCTGTAGAAATTTCTCCTT
>NW_012152641.1:81194-82609 GCF_000956105.1 Propithecus coquereli | reverse complement strand
TAAACTATTATATATCCTAAAGGCATAAATAATAAAAAATTCTGCTCAAGCAAATGCATTGTCTTTTTTTTTAAGTGATCACTAAAATATGACTTTGAAACAAGCAGCAAATAAATCCATTGTCAGACTTCTCTAGTGCCATTCTTTCCCAAAGTTTGGTTTTCCTTCAATGGCATATTCACTATGATCACTGTGTATCCCCAAATGCAATCTCTGCATATATGAGAAAAACAATTCTGGTAGAATATATGAGGCTAGGTGAGTGAATGAAGATTCTCAATAATACTGAATATTAAAAAAATAATTGGTGAAAGTGCTCAGAGAATGGAAAGGGAGAGAGAAAAAAGATAAGGCCTTAAATATTTTGTTAAATGGTACAAACAAGACATAGAAAATGATCTTTGTCTCGTAAGTTGGAGACAGGTGGTTCATGCAACTTTTACAAAGATTTTCTTACAGTTAGATCATCATAAGCACCATTTGTTCTGCAAATGTTCTCTGCTAACATAGGTCTAAGCCTTCTCATTTGTTGGAAAGTTCAATTAAAAGATATATTTAGGATCATTCCTTTGTAATATATACAGGGTAATTGAAAAGTTTAGACAAAAGACTGCTATAGTGCCTATTTAAAACACTTGTGAATGGCAGCCTTGGTGATGGCGCGGTAGGCATGGGAGGAATGGGTATTTTGCATAAGTGAGTATGGAAGGAAGATAGAATTTAAAATGATACCCCCATGTCAAACAATTTTGCATTGCTTTGCTCATATTCTAATTTGGTACAGAATTTGATATCTCAATTTAATTAAACTTCATGCCAAGTATTTTTATTTTTTCTAAATCTTACATAGCATATATCCACCCCAGAGTCCAATATAGCATGTTTCATGTTTGATGTGAACTAATTACAAAGTAAATATTGTGAAAAATGTACCGGTAATAATAACAAGGGAAACAGTTGAGTTTAGAAATAATAGACCTCTCTATATTAGGAAACCTAATCATTGCCATCCCTGCAAATAGGGCACAAATCACATTAATCTGATCAAGAGGAAATTGTTGAGATAAGTATATGAACCGCTATGCAAAACATCTGAAACAAGAAAAGACCATAAAACCTTATGATTATTTGCATTAAATTGAATGAATTTAATGTTACACATTTTCAAAAATAATAGTAATCTAAATAAAATATATAAACATATTCCATTAGTGTGTGACTCTTCAAAATAAAAAACTTATAATTTCAACAAATAGTAAACACATATAGTAAACATGCAGGATTAGCTATTCCGTCGTAGCTTATAAATATTGTCACTATTCACACAAGGCTAATTAACTATGATTAAAGGTCCAATAATGGCTAATAATGTAATTAGCATTTCAAGCACATTAAGTTATATATCAAAGTAATTA
>NW_012152641.1:78327-79426 GCF_000956105.1 Propithecus coquereli | reverse complement strand
ATTGGTAAATTATTATCACTTTAGATAACTGTTTCATAGTGTCTATTAAAGCTAAACATGCATATTATCTATGACCCAGCAATTTTATTCTAGGAATTATTCCCACCAGAAATTCACTCACATATTTACAAAAAGATACAGCAACTTTTTTTGTAATAGTTAAAAACTACCAAACATACAAATGTCTATCATCCTTAAAATAAATCTTGTTATGTCTATCACAGATCACAGTAGTAAAGCCAGTAGTACTCTGATAACCAAAACTGGAAAAATCACTACAAAATAAGAAATGACAGGCTAATCTTTCATGAACTTACACACAAATATACTCAGCAGAATATTAGCAAATGGAATCTAGCAATGTATAAAATGAATTACATACCATGACCAAGTTATCTTTATTTCAGGTATGCAATCAATGGAATCCACCATATTAATGAATAAACAATCCAAGTAGAAAATGGACAAAAGACAGAAATAGACATTTCACGTAAGATATCATTTCATGTGCAAATAAACACATGGAATGATGTTCAACACTATTAGCAATTAGAAAAATGCAAACTAAAACCTCAATGAGATACCCATTGGAATGGCTAGATTTTTTTTTTAAATGTGAAAACACCAAATACTAGCAAGAATGTAGAAAAACTGGATCACATACAGTGATGTCAGGAATGTAAATTGGTATAGCCACTTTGGAAAATAGTAGTTTCTGGGGGAAAAATTAAGCATGCACTTACATATGAGCCAACAATTGCCCTACTGCTCAATAATCCTAGAGAAATAAAAACTTATGTTTACAGAAAACTACGTAAATGAATGTTCAGAGCACCTCTAGACATAATAATTCAAGACTGGAAATACTCGCCATCAAATTGGTACTAACTGACCAACACTAAGGTGTTTACGTGGTAGTAATACTCATTGGGTGCCAGTCAGGTTGGAGAGGCGTGGGGTAAACCCACAACTAATGGAAGCAGAATGCACCATATGCGGGAGGGACACGCTTGTAGTCCTGGCTTGGGCGGGGCAAATGCATTACATGTAATCAAAATGTTTGTACCCCCATTATATCCTGAATAAAAAAATTAAAAAA
>NW_012152641.1:66050-75142 GCF_000956105.1 Propithecus coquereli | reverse complement strand
GCTGGTTCATAATTTAATCACTTGTATACATTTGGCAAATATTCTATTTAGTAGCTATTATTTTCATGCACTGCCATACAGATTGAACATACAATAGAGAACAATATTTTAAAAACTCTATTTTAGGGACATGATAACTAAGTTAAGAAATATTTCTGAGGTGATATTGGTCCTTTATTGGATATAAGGTTTTCAAATATATTCTCCCATTCCATAGGTTGCATTTCATTTTATGGATTGGTTACCTTACTTTGCAGAAATTTTTTTTGACAAATTAAAAAAAATTATTTCAAAATATTAAGAGTGTACAAATGTTTTTGTTACATGAATATATCATTTAAAGCTGAAGCCAGTCCTTTCAGTGTGCCCATCACCAGGAAAGTGTTCATTGTACCCAATAGGTACGTTTTTATCCCTCTTCCCTCCCCTCCCTGTTCTTAGTTTCCAATGTCTCTTATGTCTCTTTATGCCATGTGTCCTCATTGTTTAGCTCCCACTTATTAGTGAGAACATGCAGTGTTTTTCTTTCCATTCCTGAGATACTTCACTTAGGATAATGGTCTCCAGTTCCATCCAAATTTCTGTGAAAGACATTATTTCATTTGTTTTTATGGCTGAGTAGTACTCCAGGTGTATGTATGCATATATACACCATATTTTCTTTATCCAAGCATGAAGTGATAGGCAATTAGGTCTATTCCATATCTTTGCAATTGTGAATTGTGCTATGAAAAACATTCTAGTGCAAGTGTCTCTTTGATAAAATAATTTCTTTTCCTTTGTGTGGATACCCAGTAGTGAGATTGCTAGATCATATGATAAGTCTACATTTATTTCTTTGAGGAATCTCCATAGAGGTTGTATTAATTTTCAGTCCTACCAACAGTGTATAAGCATTGTTTTCTGTCTGCATTCATACCAGCATCTGTTTTTTTTTAAATTCAGGATATTATGAGGGTACAAACATTTTGGTTACCTGAAATGTATTTGCCTCGCTCAAGCCAGGGCCACAAGCATGTCCCTCCCCCATACAGTGTGCCCCGTCTCCATTAGCTGTGGGTTTACCCACCCAACCCCCTCTAGTCCCACCCCCCACTGTCCTACCTGACTGGCACCCAGTAAGAATTACTGCCATGTGAGCACCTTAGTGTTGATCAATTAGTATCAGTTTGATGGCAAGTACATGTGGTGCATGTTTTTCCATCCTTGTGATACCTCACCTTGAAGGAGGGGCTCAATCTCTATGCAGGATAATATAAGAGGTGCTAGATCACTGTTGTTTTTTGTAGTAGAGTAGTATTCCATGGTATACATATACCACATTTTATTAATCCACTCATGTATTGATGGGCATTTGGGTTGTTTCCAAATCTTTGCAATTATGAATTGTGCTGCTATAAACATTCAAGTGCAGATGTCTTTTTTATACAATATCTTTTTTTTCCTTTGCATAGATGCCTAGTAGTGGGATTGCTGGATCAAATGGTATTTCTATATTTTTAGCTCTTTGAGGTATCTCCAAATTACTTTCCACAAGAGTTGTACTAATTTACAGTCCCAACAGAAGTATAAGAGTGTTCCAATCTCTCCACATCCACTCCAGCATTTGCTATTTTGGGACACGTTGATAGAGGCCATTTGCATTGCAGTTAGGTGATACCTCTTTGTAGTTTTGATTTGCATTTCCCTAATGATTAGAGATGTCGAGCACTTTTTTATATGTTTGCTGGCCATTAGTCTGTCTTCTTTTCAAAAGTTTCTGTTCATGTCCTTTTCCCATTTATTAATGGGGTTGTTTGATTTTTTCTTGTTGATTTTCTTAAGTTCTATATAGATTCTTGTTATCAGCCCTTCATTGGATGTATAGCATGCAAATATTTTCTCCCATTCTGTAGGTTGTCTATTTGCTCTAAGAACAGTTTCCTTGGCTATACAGGAGCTTTTTTAATTTGATTAGGTCCTATTTGTTTATTTTTGTTGTTGCTGTGATTGCTTTGGGGTTCTTCTCATAAATTCTTTACCTGGGCCAATGTCTAAATGAGTCTTCCTCACATTTTCTTTAGAATTCTTAAGGTTTCACACCTTAGATTTAAGTCTTTTATCCAATGTGAGTTGATTTTTGTGAGAGGTGAGATGTGGGGATACAGTTTCAATCTTCTGCATGTGAATATCCAGTTTTCCCAGTACCACTTATTGAATAGAGATTCTTTTCCTTAATATATACTTTTGTCTGCTTTGTCCAAGATTAGATGACAATATGAGGATGGTTTTATATCTAGGATCTTCATCCTATTCCAAAGGTCTATATCTCTGTTCTTCTGCCAGTACCATGCTGTTTTGGTTATGATAGCCTTGTAGTAAAGATTGAGGTATGGCAGACTGATGCCTCCCAATTTTTTTTTTTTATTTGCTTTGGCTATATGAGATCTTCTCTGGTTCCAGACAAAGCATAGAATTATTTTTTGCTAAATCTGTAAAGAATGATGGTGGAATTTTGATAGGGGTTGCATTAATTTTGTAGATCACTTTAGGTAGAATGGACATTTTAACAATATTGATTTTACCCATCCATGAGCATGGTGGGGATTTCCATCTGTGCACATCATCTACAATTTTTTTTCTCAGGGTTTCATAGTTCTCTCTGTAAAGATCTCTCACCTCCTTTGTTAAATATCCTCCTAAATATTTAATTTTCTCTGATGCTGTTGTGAAAGGTGTTGTGTCTTTGATTTGATTTTCAGTTTGACTGTTATTGGTATATATGAATGCCACTGATTTGTGTGCATTAATTTTATATTCTGAGACTTTATTGAATTCCTTTATCAATTTCAGGAGTCTCTTGGCTGAATCCTTGGGATTTTCTAGGTATAATAGAATATCATCAGCAAAGAGTAAGAGTTTGACCTCTTCTGTCCCCATTCAGACATCCTTAATTTCCCTCTCTTGTCTGACTGCTCTGGCAAGGACTTCCAGCACCGTGCTGAATAGAAGTGGAGATAGTGGGCAACCTTGTCTGGCTCCAGTTCTAAATGGGAATGCTTTCCATTTTTCGCCATTCAATATGGTATTGGCTGTGGATTTTTTATACATGGCTTTAATAATTTTAAGGAATGTACCATCTTGCCCATTTTGTTGAGGGTTTTTATCATAAAAGTGTCCTGGATTTTATCAAATGCCTTTTCTGCATCTATCGAGAGAATCGTATGGTCTTTGTTCTTGCTTTTATTTATGCGGTGAATTACATTTGTAGATTTACATATGTTGAACCAGACTTGCATCCCTGGGATAAAGCCCACCTGGTCATCGTGAATTATTTTTTTTGATGTGCTATTGGATTCGGTTTGCTAAAATTTTGTTGAGAATTTTTTCATCTATATTCATGAGGGATATTGGTCTGTAGTTTTCTTTTTTTGCTACATCCTTTCCTGACTTTGGTATCAAGGTGATATTGGCTTCATAGAATGAATTGGGGAGGATTCCATCCTTCTCAATGTTTTGGAAATATTTCTGCAGCATAGGTACGAGTTTTTCTTTGTATGTTTGGTAAAATTCAAGTGTGCACCCATCTGGTCCGGGACTTTTATTTTTTTGGAAGATTTTTTATTATTGCTCCAATTTCTGCACTTGATATTGGTCTGTTCAGGAGTTCTGCTTCCTCCTGATTGAGCTTAGGGAGATTGTGTGTTTCCAAGAATTTGTCCATTTCCTCCATATAGATTTTTATAGTATTCAGAGTGTTCTTCCATCACACTTGGGAGGCTGCTCCTGATGGGAGGAGTTACTTGGTGCACCTGCTGTGGCCTCTGGCCAGGACTTTCCTTCCCTGACTGAGAACCCCACTGTTGGCAGCTGCCTAGATGTAGAGATCAGGCCCTAGAGTTATGATCCTACTAGATGACCTAACCTGACCTGACAGGCCCAATCACTGGGCTGTCAACTATTGATATGTCCCAAGGCCCTGTAGAATCACACCAGTTGCACAGGGAAAGTGGCTTTTCTTGCCTCTCTCTACCTCCAGGAGTAGGGCCCACCACTTTCGGTGTGAAAGTCTCTGTGCTAGAGGGAGGGGTGATGTTGGAGACCACCCAGCACCTCAGCGCCTGTGAATCCCACAGGTGGTAGCCTCCCACAACTTGGGAAGTACTCAAAATCCATCCATCAAAAATGGGCCTGGCTAGCTGACAATAAGTCGCGGAAGGATGGAAGCTGTCGTGAGAGTCTACAGCTGGAGGAAGGGTGCTGCCCAAAAGCATGGCACACTACAGTGTCTGGGTTTTGGACCCCAGAAATGGCAGCCACCCACCCACAGAGTGCTAGACCTGGGGGCAACTGTTCAGGAGTTGGCAGTTGCTGTATTGGGGAACTGAGTCAACAAGATTCCCTTTGTCTTTTGTGTGTCGCCCTCTGGCAATTCTGCACCTGTCCAGCAGGAGGTCTTGCTCTTTCTGATCTGCCCTTAGCTGGCCTAATCGTCAGTGGTTTCCAGGCTAGAGCCCCCTTTTCAGTGTTCACCTCCGTTATTCTGGTCCCACTGACCGCCAGAGGCGAGGTGCTTGTCTCCTAATTCCCTCGAGTGGTAGCTCAGACCAGTCCCTCCCCTGTCCCGTGCAGTCCTTGCACAGAGCTCCCAGGAGTTCAAGATGCTTCCCGCTATTGTCTCCTTTCCACAAAGCCCAATGTCTCCTGCCACAATTTTGCACTGACTTCAGACACGTCCCTGTCTGAGTGGGTGCGGAGGTCAGTGGGAAAGCAGGAAGTTCTCCTGAGAGTCGGATCCCACTGCACTCACTGATCAGGCACGTGCAGCCCTACCACGCTCTATTCTCTATTGTTTATCTCACATTCTCCAGACCTCACGATCCTAACTCCTATTCACCTTTTTTTTTCCTGTGTTGTGTGTCCCATGCTGTTTCTCTGCAATTTCACAATGCCATTCTTGTGGAGCAGTGATCCACTCATGTGTAGCAGACCTGGTTCTGCACCTCTTTCTCTGGGAGCAGACAGCCAGGAGGTCACCTTTACTCTGCCATTTTTCCTGTCCAGCATGCTTTGCAGAAATTTTTAGTTTGACATAGTCCCATTTATTTATTTGTGGCTTGTGTTTTGAAGTTATGTTCATAATATCTTTGCCAAGATCAGTGTCAAGGAGATTTCCCTTTATGTTTTTTGCCAGAAGTTTAACAGTTTCAGGTCTTATATTTACATCCTTAATCCATTTTGTGTTGGCTTTTATGTAATGGGGTGAGATGAGTCCAATTTCATTCTTCTGCTTGTGGATATCCAATTTTCCCAGCACCCTTTGTTGAAGAAACTGTCCTTTCCCTACCGTGTGTTCTTGACAACTTTGTCAAAAATCCATTGACAGTAAATGCATGGATTTATTTCTGAGCTCTCTATTCTGTTCCATTGGTCTATATGTTTTTATGCCATTGTTTTGCGTATATGTGAGTTTTAATGGAAAAAGGAGCCAAAGAAGGCAAAAATGTCTAGGACCCACAGAAGTCATAATGAGGCCCTGATTGAACCTGGTTCTCTTTATTGAAACATACAGGGAGCTAAGAAATTATTGGTGAATCAAATCACATAATCACTGAATATATGCATAAGATTTTGTTCTACATAACAATTCACATGTACTATTATCCTTTCTGTGTATTTTCTGTATGTTACGTTATCCTCAGGATGGACTCTTTCCACCTGATAACTTTTTTAATACTTTATCATTTGGTGATTAGAAATAATAACATCGATAACAAATAAACAAAAACAATAGAATAGAATAAAATTCAAGCAAGATAAAACACCACGTAAAATAGACAACGATGGTTAGGGTTAGATGATGATACAAGAATAGTTGCTTCTAGGTCTAGATGTAAATGCCATTTTCAATATTAGGAAAGGCATAGAAATAGAGAATGTGCCTATGAATCTACAATAAATTACTTTAAAAAATATACTTCCCTGGAAAAACATTTTATAAAACTTTCTAATTCTCATAATATTCACATATTAAAAAATTGGTTGGGGGGAAATACAGTTGAATGGGCAAGCTGATTTTATACAGAGGAGAGCCCCAAGTGAATCCTAAGCTATCCAAGTTTAGTATTAAATGGGTATGTCTGCAAACAGTTAATGGGAGAAAAGGTAGAATTAATCAAACATGCCTAATATTTTAATTCTTTTTCCCTACATGTAGCTGTGGTAGTCCCCAGTTTTTACAAAATCTTACCCTCAATGATCTTCTCTGTATTTTAGAGATAATTGTATGTAGAAGTCTTTCAAAACTAGCTCAGAACTCACTATTAAGTGCTATTGTTCGGTCCTTAACATTAAATTAACAAAAGAAAAATTAGCAAGAAAATTGCTAAATTACTTTTTATTATAATGCAAAGATCACAATCCTGTAATTTGAATCACAGTTCCAATCTGTTTGTGTTGTAGTTATACCAGGGCCATAATTATTAAAAAATATCTTCATTAATTAATAATATAGCCTTCTATTTCTATCTTTGATTCAATTATTTATCTTTCTCTCAGATTTAGTTTTAAGAATACTATTATAGTGCTTCAGCAGCACATATACTAAAATTGGAACGATATAGAGAAGATTAGCATAGCCCCTGAGCAAAGACAAAAAAAAAAAAAAAAAAGAATACTGTTACAAAATACAATTAAACCATCTAATTGGAATGCATACAATTTAGTCACACTGAAGATGGTGTAGAAACATTCATAAACATGCTGCTTTTTACTTCTTTTACACTGGGAAGCAAAAATACACCAGACATTAAATTGTACGTTTTTAATTTTGTATATTTGTTCACCGTTCATTAGAAAGAAGCATAAGGTTGTTTGGGAATATGAATCAAACTTTGTGATTTGGGATGGGGGTGTTCTAGACAAGATTAATATTTCTTAGTATTTTTAAAAAAATGATATTCAATATTAAAAGAAATATAGTAGAGCATAAGAGTAAGACAATGGGGTAATTACTCTGTGGATAGCTAATCCACAGTGTCTGTTTCTTGGGGGTAGATGTAGAGATTAAATTTTACCTGGCAACTGCTTAGACCGATGAAATTAGTTAGATAATTGGGGGAGAGTTGTTATGCAGTTGTTATGCAGATAGCTGGGACTGAAAAGACATCTTTTTCTTATTCTTGACTTTAATGAAAATACCTTGAAAATGCCAATATTTAATACAAAGTTGGAGTAGGTTTCAATATTGGCCATTAACCTTGTTAAAGCAATGCCTTTTTCTTGCCTTTTCTAGCTTCTTGGAGCCTCCTGCTTTCATTCTTTGGTTTGGGATCCCTTTCTCCATCTTCTATTCTAATACCATAACATCTTCAAAGCTTTCTCCATGACACTAGTAATTCCCTCTTTCTTTAATAAGAACACTTGTGATTACATAGGTCCACCTAGGTAACACAGGATATTCTCCTCATCACAGGTGCTTAATTTAATCATATCACATTTAGCCATGTAAGGTAACATATTCAGAGCTTTGGGGGATTTTGGACATGGATATCTTTGGTGTAGAGGGGCAATTATTCTGCCTAGGACACTATCCACTTTACAGTTGAGATGAAGATTAACCCTGTCTTTAATTTCCATATTGGTAGCGTCCAGCTATCCATTTGGGTCTACCCTAGTAGAAGACTTGCATACAAGATACCCTTAAGCAGATTAAGGTCAAACCACAGCATGGACAGCCTTGTGCAAGAAGTGTATTTAAGCTGTTGGAGATGGGTTCTGTCAGACCTCAAAGCTAGAGGTTTAGACAGTGATGAGTTTCAAAGAGGAATTAGTTGAAAAGGAAGCTGGATAGCCCAAAGATTGGCCTGGAAAACTAAATTCTGGAACAAGTATCAGATATTCTAATGGACAGCCGGGCAGCACTGTCTTGAACAGTCCAGCTCTTCTCCAGACAGCCTGGCTTCATAAAATTGAACACAGGTCTTACCTGTATATTGCACTGTCATGCTTTTTATCAAGTGAATTGAATAAATGAGCCTTCATTTATTATTTATTATCTAGAAGAAGAATTTATTATCTAGAAGAAGTGCATAACCAAAATATTATTGACTGATTTATCACAGTAATGGACACTTTATCTACTTTACCTCCCCAGAAGTCCTAGGTTCTTTGAAAGATGACAATATCATTGCCTCCAGGGAAATCTGGTATAGTAGGTCCTCAAATAGTATCATCTTATTTTCCTTATAAAATTGATAAGAAAAAAAATTGAGCTTGGAATTTCTCCCCATGTCTGCAGGGGTTTTGTCCCGGTACTCGGTTTTCCTCCCACATCCCAAAGACATGCATGTCAAGTAATTGGCCGTCTAAATTTTCCCAATAAGTATGAGTGTGGGTGTTTGTTTGAGTGCACCTTGTGATGGAATGGTGTCCTGTCCAGGGTTGACTCCCACCCCATGCCTTGAGCTACTGGATAGGCTCCAGCCACCTGCAATGCTGAGCCAGAGTAAATGGGCTGGAAAATGAATGAATGAATTAATGAATGAATAAAAATGATTTTCAAAGAAAATTGTAAAGTGTATGATAATCAGGCAAAAGGACAACAATAAATGATGCAGTATAAAAGCACTCTTCGAGCCATATCTGTGATTGTATATTTTTGAACGACATGGTAATAGGAGGTGCTCCTCACAATTATCGATTTGCAAATATTTATTCCTTGATTTAACCCACCACCATTGCAACTTCCATCACTCACTGATTCACTAAAATTGGAGCAAATAATTATCTTGTTTTTATCAATCTTTCTTAAACTTATGGCGAGCTCACACTTATTTCAATGTTTAATATTAGAAGTCTTTATTTAGAAGTGTGGCGATGGTTTTGTGACAAGAAATATGCCACGACTTACTTCTTGTTTATGTCAATTAGCCTATGTTAAAATTGGCTTTGTTGTATGTCATTTAGTTTAAAGTCACCCTTTCCAAGAACCTATTTCAACAACATTATATTGAGTGGGGACTTACTGTATTTAGCTAACACATGGGGGGTGAGCAGTGAGTTCTGTATGGCACTAATATTGGCCAGCACACTTTGCATGTAAGTCAGTAGCA
>NW_012152641.1:59529-62401 GCF_000956105.1 Propithecus coquereli | reverse complement strand
GTTCTTTTAAAAGACCAAATATTCTATTTGAACCCAAACCACATTAATGGTCTGTTTTCTAAATGTTACATATCCATGCTATGTATAAATATAACTTGATTTGGAAAGCTATTAACCTAAATTTTAAAAGGTCTACTTTATGATAGACATAAATCACCAGTGCAAAGTAGAAAGTGTTTTCACATAGGCCATTCCTCTAGATGCATCTCATTTTATTGAATATCACTATTCAATGCTAATTGAAACCCTTTTATGATTTAAGTTTGCTAAGGTGAATTCTGTAGATCACTAGTTTTATTCTGGATGGCTAAGCCCTCCCTTCCTGAATTTGGAATAGGAGGTCTTAATAAGGACATGGAAGTGGACTTCTTTTTAATACTATCATTCTGAAAGCACATCTTAGTCCTAGATATTTGGGATCAGATAATGTTATAACACAGGAGTTTTAAAATATTCATCTAAAATAGCTAAACTGTGAATAGTTTGTCTTTCTATTTCTTTCTTAATTATGATTAAGAAATTCTGGCGTCTACCATTCATTTGCTACTAGATATGTTGTTTTTACTTATTGATTAGAATGTGTTCATATTTTACTTATGTTTGCTAATGTATCTGCTATGTACTGAATCACTAATATTAGTTAGCTTTCTTTGTATTTCACTCAGGGCAAAAATATAATACATCGTAGGGGCACAATTCATGAGCACTCTAGGCAATTATTTCAAAAGGCTTATCCCTCTCTATGAGCATGCTATATATGGTATACAAATCTCTACTTGTGAAAAATAGAAATTCATTATTCTTAGTTTTATTTTTACAGTAATTATTCCCACTTAAATGTGATAGGGTGGAATATTAAAAGAATTATGTCAAACAGAGGTTGATTTTGCACAATATATTAAAATGGTAACCTGTCTAGAAAGGTTAGAAATATACTGAGTACTTTTAAACTTTTGATTTGTGTATGTTAGAATTTATTATATCAGACACAGCAAAAAATTTTCTGAAGGAGCACTGGAATGATGATGATTTAGAAAGACCTGAAAAAATTGCTCCTCTTCTGGGTTCAAGGAAACAGTCAGTATTTGGGAGCCCCATTGACTCCATACCCAGCAAGGGCATTTTTCCAATAGTGGGTCCCAGCAAGATTGGTGGTCCTATGCCAGAATAGATTGTTTAGACTGACTCTGTAATCTATAAAAGTTAGAATAATCAAGAAGAGAATCAACCAGTGCACTCATTGTTTGCAACTGTAATGATAATATAATATCAAAATGGTATTTTAATAGCAATAATTAATGACAAAGTAATAGCCACAACTTCTGTAAGAATGTATTGAAAGGTTACTATACTTCAAGCCCTGTCCATATCTTTTTTTATATATGATTTCTTACTTTCACAATTCTCTCATACTGTTGAAATGAAAAATATGAAGTATGTTTTGAGCCTGTTAAGGATGATTTGAGTGATGGATTCTTTCCACCTGATACTTTTTTTATATTTTATCATTCAGTGATTAGAATTACTAACATACACAACAAATAAAATAAACAAAAACAGAACAGACTAGAATAAAACTCAAGCAAGATATAAACACCAAGTAGAATAGACAAGGATGATTAGGTACAGCACTAGACAATGATAAAAGAATACTTGTTTCCAGGTCAAAATGAGGCTTTCTGAAGCATTTTTAAAAATCCAATCAATGCGGCATTCTTCCAACTCTGAATTTCACCATGATGAGAACTCTATTGGTTCGGGCCCAAATGAGTACTGATAATTTACTGCAGAGGGATGCATACAATACAAGCTTTCTATATTATTTCTAAGACTGTCTAGTACTCTTCAAAAGAGTGAACATTTTAAAAGCAGTTTGGATGGGTGAGGTTTTAAGAACTTGATTTTCTTTCAAATTCTAATCAAGTGCATTCCTGTCACAGGCAGGACAAGTGTTCTGATAATTGGGGATCTGTTAATGTTTAATAAATATGTAGTACATCATTAATTTATTCATTTGCATTTTTTCACTTTCAAAAATGATAAAGAATTTGCATACTAAAACACCTATAATGTAATAACTAAGAGAGTCAAGCCCAAAAGAAACAAAATAACAGAATAAGAATTATACCAGTCACTTGAAATCTTTGATTATCATATTACTAGTTAGGCATTCGTTTTTGGTTACTATATTTGGGAATTGATGTTATACTTTATGTATGTTTTATACTTTATATGTGTTTCTTAAAAGATAAGGCAAAAGAGGAAGTCATTTAATAGTAGTATAAAAGAAACCATGTAAAATCATCTGAGGAGAGAAAAGTTTTCCTTGGCACTGAACTATAAAATAAATCTATCAGCAGACATTGGATAATGTAATTCATGGTATATGTGACTATGGTTTTACAAAAATGTACCAAAACATTCTTCAAATGCACATTTTAAAGATTGCCGTGTGCATGGACTTAAATTCTAATTTGAGGGATTATTTTCATAAGGAGAAAAAAATAAATGATTCAAATGTTTTGCTGTCTTTTTAAAATTAGCTATAGAACTTTTACAATTTGAGGTATGCTTCCAAAAACAAGTTGTCCCCAAATCTATATCACTGACTTCTAAATCTCTTGTAAGACTTTTAGATAAATAAATTTTCATCTATTCTTCTAAAGATTTTGATTTTATATGTCTGGACTAGGATGCAGAAGTTCTATTTTAAATAAGCTTTCTCATTATTGCTGATTCACAGCCATACTTGGAAATACTACATTAGATTCCTTTTTTCATTCTCTCTCTAACACCAAAAGTCTCAATAGAGCTTTCAGAAAGTGCTAGATTACAGCCAATTCATGGGCAAATTCTTTCACAACTCTCTGTG
>NW_012152641.1:57937-59234 GCF_000956105.1 Propithecus coquereli | reverse complement strand
TGTTTCAGTCTTCTACATGTGGCTATCCAATTTTCCCAGCACCATTTATTGACTAAAGATTCTTTTTCCCAGTGTGTTTTTGTCTGCTTTGTCAAAAATTAGATGGCTATATGAGGATGGTTTTATATTTTGGTTCTCAGTTCTGTTCCCTTGGTATTTGTCTGTGTTCTTGTGTCAGTACCATGCTGTTTTAGTTACCATAGCCTTGTAGTATAGCTGTAGTATAACTTGAAGTCTGCTAAACTGATGCCTCCCAATTTGTTCTTTTTGCTTAAGGTTGCTTTTGATATATTGAGTCTTCTCCGGTTCCATATGAACCATAGAATGATGTTTTCTAGATCTGCAAAAAATGATTTTGGTATTTTAATAAAGATTGTGTTAAATCTGTAGATCACTTTGGGTAGTATAGACATTTTAACAATGTTGATTCTGCCAACCCATGAGCATGATATGGTTTTCCACCTGTTTACGCCCTCTGCTATTTCCTTCCTCAGTGTTTCATAGTTCTCCCTGTAGAGATCTTTTACCTCCTTAGTTAAATGTATTTCTAGGTATTTTATTTTCTTTGTTGCTATTGTGAAGGGTATTGAGTCTTTGATTTGGTTCTGAGTTTGACTGTTGTTGGCATATAGGAATGCTACTGATTTCTCTACATTGATTTTGTAACCTGAGACTTTGCTAAATTTGTTTATCAATTCCAGTAATCTCAGAGCAGAATCTTTGGGGTTTTCTAGATATAAGATCATATCATCCTCAAAGAGCAACAGTTTGACCTCTTCTGCCCCCATTTGGATGCCCTTGATTTCTTTCTGTTGTCTGATTGCTCTGGCTAGGACTTCCAGCACTAAGTTGAATAGAAGTGATGATAGAAGGCAAACTTGTCTGGTTCCAGTTCTAAGTGGGAATGCTTTCAGTTTTTTAACATTCAATATGATGTTGGCTGTGGGTTTGTATATTATGGCAGATTGACCTTTTCCTTCATGGGAGAAAAATCATACACTATACCGCAGATTGAAATACTTAAGTCCATGGCAAGCATTAAATGTAAGCTGAAGGAAAAGTTTTCAAATGGAGAGGCTACTTATTTCTTTGATTAAGTTATTTGGGAAATAATATTTTTATATTCACCTTTAAATATTAACAAACAAGTCAAGTGATTATAGATTAAGGTGTGTTTTTAGAAACTTGGATCTTGGGCAATTGATATTCTTCTTCAATATTGCCAATAACTCTTTCTTGCACAAGGTCCATTTATCATCTACCTTGCTCTCAGATTTGAGTATGTGTCACTGTGGTA
>NW_012152641.1:50707-54447 GCF_000956105.1 Propithecus coquereli | reverse complement strand
ATCAAGGCTGTCATTTTTTTCTTTGGAAAGAAGCTTTATATACTCATAGCCCTTGCAAAAGTATTCAACTGATACTTCATAAAAAAGCAACAAAAGGGATGAAAACTCTTTTATGTACTATTTTCTCACTGATAGAATGTATATCCATCAGGAGTAAAATAATTAGGTCTAACACATTCTTGTTCCTTTTGCAATACCATATTTTGAGAAATATTATTTTTGAGGAACATATTATAGAGAAACATATACTGAAAGTTGTTAAGGGTAAAGTTGGCCTGAAATTTTAAAGGTTTCTAGTACATTAGGGGACCTGTAATATAAAAGTGATCAATATCCATATGTTTTTCACATGTGAGTGAACTACACTTTCAGTTTATCTTGTTTTAAATAAAATGTTAGTTAAGATAAATGATTTGGCAAATTTGGTGGTTACCACTAAGATAATAGCTAAGTATTTTGCTGCATGGTTTTTTAGATTTTATTAAGATGTTTCCATGCAAATATACCTAAAGAATTCCAATAACTAAAGTTGAGGCAGTTCTACAAAATGTGAACTTTGTAATGAGAAATGTTTAACAACTTTCCCTGTGATGGAAACAGTCTAATTTGCAGCATTTGCCAATGTGAGTGGTATAAACGTATCAACCATGGCTGATGTTAACCTACCAATATTATGCTACTAAATGTGAAGTTGGACAAAAACACATACAATTAGCTTTCATAAGAAGGTGTGAGCTGTATCCAGCACACCACTAATGTGTGTTTTAAACTTTCTAGATACCCAAAAAGCAATCACAGCAACAACAAAAATAAATAAATGGGACCCAATCAAATTAAAAAGCTTCTGTGCAGCCAAGGAAAGAATCAATAAAGCTAATAGCCAATCTACAGAATGGGAGAAAATATTTTCATAGTATACACTGCTAAAGGGCTGATAACCATATTCTACAAAGAACTCAAGCGACTCAGCAAGAAAAAATCAAACAATCCCACAAAAAGTGGGCAAAAGACATGAACAGAAACTTTTCAACAGAAGATAGACTAATGATTAATAAACATAGGAAAAAATGCTAAAAGTCTCTAATAATTGGGGAAATGCAAATAAAAACCACAATGAGATATCACCTAACTCCAGTGAGAATGGCTTTTGTCAAAAAGTCCCAAAACAACAAATGCTGTCATGGATTCAGAGAGACAGGATCACTTACACACTGTTGGTGGGACTGCAAACTAGTGCAACCTCTGTGGAGAACAGTATGCAGATACCTCAAAGAACTAAAAGTAGAACTACCATTTGATCCAGCAATCCCACTACTGGGTATTTACCAAAAGGAAAAAAAGACATTTTGTAAAAAAGATACCTGCACTTGAGTGTTTACAGCAGCACAACTCACAATTGCAAAGATGTGGAAACAACCCAAGTGCTCATCAATACGTGAATGGATTAATAAAATGTGATATATGTATACCATGGAGTATTACTCAGCCATAAAAAAATGGTGAACTAATACCTCTTGTATTAACCTGGGTGGAACTGCAGACCATTCTTCTAAGAGAAGTATCACAGGAATTGAAAAACAAACACCACATGTACTCCCTATTAAATTAAAATTAATCAATCAACACTTATGTCCACATATGGAAATAAACTCATCAGAAATTAAGCAGACAAGAGGGGAGAGGAGGAAATGAGTAAATTAACACCTAACGGGTACCATGCACACTATCTGAGTGATGAGCCCACTTATAACTTTGACTCAAACTGTACAAAAGCAATTTATGAATCAAAACTTTTGTAGCCCCATAATACTCTGAAATTTAAAAAAAATTAAAAAAATAAGTGACACAGATGTTGAAATTAGCATCAAAGACATCAAAAGTTACATAACTGTATTCCATATGTTCAAAATGTTAGAGGAAAGGGAGATATAAAAAAATTATATTGAGGTGCAAACTATAATGTCTGAGAGTTTAAAAAAATAACACAACAGATAGGGTTAATGGTAGATTAAACACAGCCAAAAAATAGTAAACCTGAAGACATAGCAGTAGAATATATCAAAAATTAATGAATGAAAAAAGAATTAAAAAAAACAGAGAGCATGATTGATCTATGAGTCAACTGTAAGTGGCCTAATACATGTGTAATTGGAGACTTCACATAGAAAGGGGGGTAGACAGAAAAGTATTTGAACAAATAAGGGCCAAAATTTTTCCAAATTCATTGAAAACTAAAAGCCACAGATCCAAGCAACTCATGAACCCCAAGCACAAAATCATTAAGAAAATTATGGTACCATATTAGAGTCAAAGAGCCTACTTATGACCTTCAAATCTTTTATGATAATTTTATAATAATTTTCATAAACTTTTACATAAGTGAAACCCCATTGATTCCATAAATCGCTGTGCTCGGTTCCTGAAATCAAATTTTTCTTAAATCATTTGAAATTTCTTCTCTTGTAAATAGAGCAAATATTGGCTAGTCTTCACTGCTTAGCCTTTATATTCGGAACTGTAGGTATATCCTCATCTGATGAAGCTTTTTGAAGAACCAAAGAACCCCCAGTCATCTGGAGCATCTGACTCAGCAGGAGTCATCTGAGTTAAATATGAATTTCAACGCCAGGGAGAATTTCACCTTTGTACCTGGTTAAAGACTTTCTCAAAAGAAAAAGTTTGATACTTTTAAACCCAGCATTTCAAATATTGTAAATTCTCATATTATCAAAATAACAAAATGAATCACCAATAAAATTATAGGTGGGGAAAAAAATAAATAAACTTTTTAGATACCAATAAAGAGCAATTCTTTTGTACTTTCTTTTTTACAAATCACTTTGTAGGAAGCAGTTTCTTGGTCAACAAATACTTACAAAAAGTGACCAAATGGTATTTCCATGATTATGTTACATAAGATTATAATATCCATTTTGCTAGGATACTTCTCTCTCACTGCCTTAGGTAAAGCAAGTCCCACATGGCAAGGAACTGAGAGCAACCTCTGGCTGTCAGGCAATAAGAAACAGCCCATCAGCCCAGAAGGACACAGGAAGTAAACTCTGCTAACAACCATTGACGCATTGACTGGATCCTTCCCCAGTCAAGCCTTGAGATACAACTGCCATCCAGACGGATACCTTGTCTGCAGCCTTGCTGAGAACCCAGATAAATTGTGCCTGGACTCTTGACCCACTGGACCTATAGCATAATAAATGTATGTTGTTTTTAACTGCTGTTTATAGTAATATTATTATACAAATATAGATAACTAATACAATTTGTATGGTACTTACTATGTGGTAGACACTATTCCAAGAGCTTTAAAAATGTTTACTCTTTTAATCTACATAACATCCCTAGGATAGTATTAACCTCACTTCATAAATAAAAAAATGGAGGCACATAGAGGTTACATAACTTGTTCAAGTTTATTTAGCAAGCAAGTTGACAAGATGGGATTTGAACCTAGGCAGCCAGGCTCTTAAATCCATATCATTAATCTCTAGAACATTTGCCTTGCATTGTTCTTGTGACAAGCTTAATGGATCTGTTAGCCCCCCTAAAATGTCCAAACAGGATATATCATAATATACTTCTTTGAAAAGATAATACTTTGTTATTGAAATGGAGCATAATAGGTTTGTATGCTACCCCATCTGAATTCCACTGAGGTATTTTCTCACAAACATTGCCAGGAAATTTTATGCTTCCTGGCAAACTCAATCAAACCAAGAAAT
>NW_012152641.1:47620-49897 GCF_000956105.1 Propithecus coquereli | reverse complement strand
CTTATTGGATAATTACCCAAGCCCTGAATATATTTTTATACAAGTATAGGTCTTCACAGATACCTGAGTCTATCTACCTCTTATGTGATTACTGGGTAAACCAATTCTATGCTATCTTGCCTTGCCTCCCACTACTTCTTTATTTCTCAAATCTATGTCTATTGTAACAATTTAAATTTTGTAATGATATGTTTATATGTATGTGTCCTCTGTCAGACTATGAATTCCAGAGTTCCTAGCACAGTCATCTTTTTATTCTCAGTGCCTAGCACATAGCAGGTTTTCAACAACATATTTGTTTATTATATGAGTGAATGGATTAGTTAACCGTTGATATCCTCATAGAAAAGACATACCCATGTGCATGATAAGTTCAGAGTATTGTTCATTTTATTGATGTTAAAAGTATCAAACAAGACACTTGTATGATGCAACTGTCCTTGGAGTTGCCACAGTAGAATGGTATTTACCTGAATTGTCAGTCATAGCAGATAAATAGAGTCACTAAATTCCTTCAGTTTTAGGATTCATAAAAGATATTTGAGATATATCTATTTTTTTCTCCCTGTCTGCCTATGATAAAGACAGGAAAAGTCAGCAGGATGGAAACTCCTTATATCTTACCAGGAAATACTTTAGTTTGTATCAGTATGTCTACCTTGAGGGTATTTTTCGATCATTTGTTACTTTTATGAAATTCTTCGGGAAGGGCAAAGAGATCAGAGAAAGAAAGTGAGAACAAAGAGACAACACTATATAATTCATTTATCCAGATAAATCTATTTCCGTAACACTGGCTTTTCTATCCATTTGAACATATATTAATAATTAACTCAAAGTTATAAGCAAATTACATTTAGTTCAAAACGTTTCCACACATGATGTGTTCTTTCAGAAAATATTTACCAAGATTCCATCTCACTGGTAGAAAAAAAATATCAAACTTCCAATTGCATCAAATATGTGGTTTTGGTGAACTTTGGTTTCATGACCATGAAAAAAGACAGATTAAAGGCTGCTTTCACACTGGAACAACAGACATTCTTTTATATTTAAAAGTCTTGGTATGACCCTTTCAGCTGATAGACTTATTTTCCTTGAGTTAAGGCAAATGCCACTGAAAAAGGTAACATTGCAAAGTGTTAAATCTCATAGTTGATTCAAAACACTCCTCTTTTCCTTTCTTTCTCTTGCCAAACGCCAGTCTAGAAATGTAGCTCTCATGTCTTAGAGGTGATTGGTATTAGGGTTTTCCTTCTAGCATTCATCCCCTGTGGTGGTGCGATGGAAACCATAGAAATGGGAAACAAATGTCCTTATACTTGACTACCTGGAGCAAGTTTGCTAAATTCTCCGTTTGTTGTCACTTCTCTGTTTAACACTAACTGGAAGTTGGTTCCCTTTTGTAGCAGCCAATAAAATATTCTTTCTTTTGAGATTATTTTTGATTCTTTAAGAGACTTCCTCCCTGTGCACAATTTCCTGATGCTACAGACCTGTCTCTGGCTTCAGCTTCTTTTTAAAGTTTCTCAGATCACCTTCTGCTATGGGTAGTCCACTGAGTAAGTTTATTTTTACTCTAAAATAAACCACCCCAAAACGTAGTGACCTTGGCACACTATCAGTGCTTTAATTACTACAATTATCACTAGGTAGTTCCTCTGGTATGGGTTAGCTTGTCTGATATCTGTTTGGCTAAGTTATGTATCTGTAGTCAACTAACAGGTCACGTGACCACTTGGATCCTTAAGGACAGCCTTGTGTATGAGTTTGGGAGTTGACTAGCTAAGGCACTGGAGATCTTATCTCTGTGGTTTTTTGGGGTTTTTGGATTTTTTTTCCAGAATGTTAGCACAGACTTATTCACATGGTCATCCAAGCTTTCCAAGTGCAGCAAGAGAGGACAGGTCCCAATACATAAGAACTTTTCCAGACAGAGGAAAGCTTCTTTTGAACAGACAATTCTACCTAGACCCCTCGTGTTCCTTCCTACAATATTCCTAAATAATTAAGTTAAGGATGTTCATGTTGAGTGATTGAAAAGAACTGATAATTTTCTATTTTGTAAAAATTTAATATATACTGGCGTATTCATTATTTCTCTTTTAATTAAATTCCTTACATTTAAATGATTTTAACTATATCTATGTGTATATATTCACACATATTATTTTGTATGGTATACTTTAATGTAAGCATGTTTAAGACCGTGGTAATAGAAGAAATAAATAGACATAGAATTGAATAGATCTACCAGCTCAGCCCCTAGCATTTCTT
>NW_012152641.1:42472-46160 GCF_000956105.1 Propithecus coquereli | reverse complement strand
ATTCATTCATCCATTGATAGCCATTTGGGTTGTTTTCCATTTTTTATTTATCACGAATAATGCTGCCGTGAACATTCATGTCCAAGTTTTTGTGTGGACATGTGTTTTCAATTATCTTGGGTATATATCAAGTAGTGGAATTACTGAGTCATATATTAACTCTATGTTTAATTTTTTGAGAAAATAAATGCCAAACTACTTTCCAAAGTGATTGTACCATTCTACAATCCCACCAGGAATATATGAAAATTCCAATTTTTCTACGTCCTTGCTAACACTTCTTACTCTCTGTCTTTTTGATTATAGCCAATGCAGTGGGTAAGTGGTATCTCCTTGTGGTTTCGATTTTCATTTTTCTAATGAATTATATAGCAGTTTACTTAGAATTAGACATATTAATATTTGATAAGGTTTTTTAGCAAAGTTACAAAGTGTAATTGAGGAATCATTTCAAAAAGATTCTGCTTCCCTACATCATGTCCAAAACAAAGTATTTTCATAAATAAGAAATGAAATAGAAATTTTAAAAATATTATTTAGATCAATTTTTTTTTTCAGAAAAAGAAAAGAATTTGAATTAAGACCACTAATGTAGTTTTTAAGTGTATAAATATCAATTTTCTACTCATCTATTAATCTTTAATAAAAATAAAAAATGTAATTCATCATATATGTTAAGGGCTCATGTTTGTCCAGGCCCTTGTAATTACTAGTTTTACTGCAATCTTTATAGAAGTGTCAACATAACTGCAAACATTATTCTTTTTCTTTGTGTCATTTATTTAGACACATTTAGTAGACAATAAAAATATTTCCAATACATACATTGGCATGTAAACAATGTATTCATTCTTGAGTTCCTACTTTGTACTAGGTGTTATTCACATCTTTAATTATGAATCAAATTTATGTTGATTATGTATCTTTATTTTAAAATTTTGGAAAATCCACATTAATTTACAAAGTTATACTCAATGTCATGTTAGCATTTTTAGGCAAGGTTTCTATGACATTTGCTTGTCAGTTCAATGTAACACTATTGTATTATTTTTAAGTTCCATAAATTATACATAGTACTGATAATGAAAAAAGGGAAAAACTTCTGGTTTCCAGTCTGGCACATAATGCTGGCCAACCCACAGCATCTCAAAGAAATAACCTAGGAATTGTCAACATGGCGGAAAATGGGAATCAGCATCAGAAAAGAAAAAGGTTCTTTGCATGTGAGACACTTAAAAATGTCAAAAGATAATGTATAAATGAGAGAGACTACTTGAAGAGCATAAAATAGGACATGGAAAACATGATTCACATTCAGGTGAAGGAAAAGCCCAACTGCGTAATAAGTGGAAGACACAAACGGTCAACAGAAATGTTCCCTACTCAAGAGTGTTTGGGGCTGAAAAATGAAAACAGGCAAAGTTGACTGGTATGTTGGAGTTGTTGCCCCATTCTTGTTTCTAGGAGACATTTCAGATGCTAGAGACCAAGACTGTGGGACTTTGGCAGTACTCACTGTTTGGTTAGATCTGTATGAGGGCACTCATCAAGATAATTCTAATTGGAAGCAGGTAAAGCCAGAGAGAAAGTGGACACTGAAACTAATTTAAACTACTACGAGGAGGAAAACTCTTAACAGTAGAGGAAAATATTTGTGCTCTGTATGCTTTTGCCTTTTGTTTTCTTTCCTTTTCGTCGGCACGTGGGACACCGATGCAATAAAATAAAATTATTCTGAACTTTTCTCTTCTTCATTTGTCTGTATATTAAAGATACAGACACCGTGATACAGATCACCATGTAGGGACACTGTGATCTTAAGAACCCATATGAAACAATAATTCTACATAAACATAAAATTCATTTTATAAGAATATTGAGCAAACAGAAAATTCACAATATAATTTTTAAAATATGAGTATTTAAAATGTTTCCTTCTTTGGATTAGTTGCAGTTAGGAACAGGGTGAACATTTTCAAAAATTTCTAATTTGTATTTTCAAAGAGATGTAAGAAGATAATCATTTACGCAGTTTAACTGGAAAGTCATGAAAAGGGAACAGAATCTTTTTTAATAAAACATAATTTATTTTTGTAAAATGTGAGAAAGTTTCAACAACATATTGAATTCTGTAATAGAACAAATCAGCAAATTAGAAGACAGAACCAAAAACATTCTGTTACACAGAAGAATCAGATAAAAAAATGAAAATATATTAATCACAAGAAACCTGTAGAAAAGTCTCAAGACATTCAATATGTATATCAAGAGAGACACATTTCATAAGCTTGAGAAATGAATGTGGTTTTTTTTATGTATAATTAACTTCTAATTAATTACTCCTGTCCTTAACTAATATGTTTACAGGTGATCTGTGTCTTCACCTTGAGAAGTCTGCTCACAGAATGACCTAAAAAAATCCCTAACTTTCAGTCACATTTGGAGTTGTACTTCAAAAGCTTTAATCCCTAATTGGAAAGAGAGAGCTATAAATTCCAATCTGTTAATTTACAATATGTTCAATATATTGTTCATTAGTGTTTTGCTGCCATCATGGCTACATGCTGCAGTTTGAAAACCAGTTTCGAAGAGGCTGACGGGCAGTTTTTGAAGGAACGTCCTTGAGTAGGCAATGGTTCAGATGCTTGAACAGTCACTATGGGACACTCCACTTCCTTAGGTTGTATTCACATGCTCAGCCAGTTTTCATTAAGCCAGGATCTGTGCCAGGGTAATCAAGTCCAGACACCTCAGCAAGTTCATTTGCACTCTAAGCCAGAAGAAAACCAGACTCACAAGCTTTTGTCTTGAGTTTAAATCCTCAGCTCAAATTTCTACTTTCTGCTTTTTGAGTCTTCCTTGGGGAACTTTCATGACCTTTCATGCCCATAAACTTTGTTCTAGGCCCTTCTGTGCTAATCCAGTGAAATTTCCTGACTGTAATTTTGAGGACAGAGATTCTGGTCTTGTTTTCTGTATTTGTAATAGTCCTACACAAAGTCAGCTATATATTTAATAATTTGTGGGCCTCAATCCAAAATGAAAATGTGAAGTCTAGAAATTGCTCCTCTTTGCCTACCTGTGCCTTTTTTCTTTAAGCTCATTTTAAATAATACTTTACCACAAGACTATATTACATACCCCCTTTTTGTGCAAAGTACCTATCCAAATTGTATCTTAAATCACGTCACTTTCTAAGACCCTATTTACTTCTCTATGCCCATCTTGAGGTTGAAGGTCATTAAGAAATAAAATTTATTTTTCTCATCAATGCATCCCTAAAACCCTGCACAGTGTCAATAGATAGTATATTTTCAATAAATATTTACTAAGTGAAATAAGAAAGAAGTCTAACTATTTGAACAATGAAGATATAATTAAGGTATAACCATTCATTAATAGACATTTAATCTAATGTCCAATTAAAATAGAATGCTGTAGAAACGACTGCAGCTATACACTGGATAGATTGTATGTGGCCTTATTTATTTGTAAGTTGAAATGACACTGTACAAATGACCAGTATATGACCATCTATGTTAAATTAAGTTAGCAAAAAGGACTATAGAGGTAAATAGTATCAGTACAGGCTTATACCATGTGAACATGTCCCTCTTAAATTAAGTTTATATCTTTATTTTCATTTTAATCATTCAATATCTTCTACTAGTGCTTGGAATATTCTTAC
>NW_012152641.1:40966-42422 GCF_000956105.1 Propithecus coquereli | reverse complement strand
GTGGTAATAGAAGAAATAAATAGACATAGAATTGAATAGATCTACCAGCTCAGCCCCTAGCATTTCTTGGCTTCAGCAATATAAGAATTAATCAATTGCTATTTGCAAAATGTCAATAGTTAGAGAGCAAATAATAGTGAAAATAATGACTGTTAATAAAATGGAATCTTTTACAGATACACTATCTGACTAAAAATAAAGCTGGTAAAATTTACTTTCCCATCTTCCTCTGTTGTTTCTGGCTACAATGGAATGAAATTAGAAATAAACAAAAGGGAGATAGCTAGGAAATTCCACTAAACTTAAAATTAAAGAAAACACTTATAAATTATGCATGGGCCCATAAAGAAACCATAAGAAGTATTAGCAAATATTTTAATTGAATCTATGGCATTTCTTTATTATGAATATTAATCTTTTTTAGTGTGTATTTGCCAATAATTTCTTCCATTCAGGGCTTGTATTTTCACTCTATTATTCCTAATTATAATATAGTTATATTTCCTGGTCCTGTCATTTATTATCTTGCTTTTCTGTTTTCATTAAAACATTTCCCTTTATCTGAAAGTAATATTTCATTGCATTTTTCTTTCCCAGACCTCTTTATGATGGAAATCCTCAGAGCTCAAGCTAGATTTTCTTTTAGTGTCAATTATGTGTATTTCCTTGGTGCCTTCAATCAATATCACAATTCCATAAGCCATGTTTGTGTCAAATATTATAAAGCTATATCTCTTTACCAGAATATACTCATGAATACCAGATATACTCTTCAAGTGCCTTTCAGTATCTCTCCCTAGATGTTTAGTAAACATTTTGAACCCAAAGAACTTCTGATATTACTCCCCAAATCTCCTCCTTCCATGGCCTTCCTGGTAGCAAATGATAGAAACGCCATTATTTCAGTTGATCAAACCAAAAATCATGGATTTTTCCTTGACAATGTTCTTCCTTTCACATATTACACCGAATCTATGTGGAAATCCAATTGACCTTATCTCCGAAATATTTTCACAATCTGACAACATATATCTCTATTGCCATCATCTTGGTCTCATCCATCATGATGTTACACTCAGGTTAAGGCCATACTCACCATCTCTAATTTCTCTTGCTTTTATTTTCTCCCTACCTGCTTCAGTACATTCTGAACAATTTAAAATGTAATTCTGATAATGTCACCTTTTCCATATTTTATTACCACAAATAGAAAAATAGAAACCTCATACCTATTAGCAGTCACTCTCTTTTTCTCATTCCTCTCAATCTCTGACAATTACTAGTCTACTTTCTGTGTCTATGGATTTTCTTATTGTACACATTTCATATAAATGTAATCATACCATATGTGGTTTTTGTGTCTTTCTTTGAGTTAGTATAATATTTTCAAAACTAATCTAAGTTGTAGCATGTATGAGTACTCATTCCCTTTCATGGCTAAATAATATTCCATTGT
>NW_012152641.1:27584-37101 GCF_000956105.1 Propithecus coquereli | reverse complement strand
AAAAAAAAAAAAAAAAAGCCCAGGTGTAATTCTGAGGGGAAAGTGCCAGAACCTACCAGAGATTCCACAGGAAGAAGTTATGAAGCAGAACACGAAGGAGCGAGATTGCTTCAGAGATCACCCCTGAGGAATTTGGAGCCCCATGGAAAGTGTAGGTGGGAGGGTGTTTGTTTTTCCTCCCTTACCCTCTGGCAGTCAGCAGGCTCCCAAACTGTTGGAGAACCTCTCTACCCTCATGAACCCCAAAGCTGCTGCTGCCAGTGAACTGGGAGCTTCTTGAGAACAGAACACCAGGCTGCTAGGGCCCACAGGGTCGCTCCCCATCACCCAAACCTTAGGCAGGGCGGTATGTGCTATATTGCTTCTCCACCCGTTGTGTGCTTTTGTCCTCCCTAGGGTGCTTCAGTCCTTCGGTTTGTTTGTCACTGGTACTCACACAAACCTCTCTGAACTCCTGCCCAAGTGTGGTATCCACAGAGGGTTGGTGGATCAGATGGGAACTGTTTAGACATTCAGAGCTTAGACATTCAGGGTGAGCTGCCTTCACGGGAGAGTAGAGTGCAGAAAGCTGGGGAGCCTCTCGGGACAAAGGGGACCAGAGTTATAGCTCTCATCCATTCAGACTCTCCTCCTGCTCCTCTCTTTCTGTCCCCTGCCAACAGCTGCTAACGCAGCCGTGGCAGTTCCCATGTGAGTCAGCACGGGTGTCCCTAGGAATGATTGAGCTAGAGTTCTCAGAAGCAGCTTCCCTTAAAGACCTACGGTGGACCAAGGGGTACTCAGACTGTGAGATCCCTGTCCACTGGCCCTACCTGGTGCTGCCCACCTGGCTGCTCCAGCAGATCAGGGCATAAGCTGAAGTGGGGGGAACACTAATACTGCTTGAACACTCCATGAGCAACTCGGGACCAGCACCCTTCTCCTGGCATGGTCAGGGATTGAACTTGGGGGATCAGAGGACAGACCTGTAGGCAAGATCCCTAGGACTAGATTGTGTTGCTTGGGGGCATGGAAGGGAGATTTGTGAACTAATTTGAGGGGCTGAGGGAGAACTTGAGGGTAGAACTAAAAGGAAGGTGTCATGTGGATCTGCTTTTGTGGAGCCTGAATGCAGGCTTGTCAGACTCAGCTCTACCCAGCCTCACTCCTCCACCTACCTCTGCTATGGTGGACAATAAGGAGTCCCCTGGGAGCTTCATGCCCCCACCCACCACCTGGGGCATCAAAGTGCTTCTCCTGATTGACTAGAGGCAGTCACAGGTCCCACAAAACCACTGCAACTAGATCTATTCTGCAAACACCACCTATGGGCAAGGAGAAAAACCCATATATCCCATTATAGCATTTACTGATTTGACCATACAGGGCATGGCTGACCCATGGCTGACCCAGTGACACCTACTGACTTAGAGATTAAACTGGGTATCACAATATAATTTATACTGTTAAGAAGACCACAAGGCTGGGCAAAGAGAAAGGATTTCAAAGACTGCTATCTCTTCTTGTGGAAAAGAGACAGGAAATATGCCTATGCATATAGTACACCACTGCTACAAACTACAAATAACTAGCAATTGATAAAATCACCACATTAAGGATATCTATAACCTAGCTATCCATCCAGAACCTAACCCCCCACCAAAGTACCCACAAGCAAAGTCAAAGATCCTTACTCAACATATGCTACAGGCACAGCTTAAGAATGAAGGGAAAAAATCCCATCTAACCAAAAGAAAATCCAGAACAGGAAATGAAAACTGCTCCATATGAGAAGGAATCAGCACAAGAACTTTGGAAATTTGAAAAACGAAAGGACCCCCACCAAAGAAGCACATCTGTTCTCTAGCAGTGGATCCTAATACAAATGAAAATACTCACATGATAGACAAAGAATTCCAAATATGGATTGTAAGGATGCTCAATAAGATCCAAGAGAAAATGGAAAGTCAACTCAAAGAAACCAGAAAAGTAATTCAGGAAATGAATAAAAAATTTACTAAAGATATAAATATATTTAAGAAAAATAGAACTTCTGAAAATGAAAAATTTATTTAGGGAAATACAAAACACAGTGAAAATTCTTAAGAATATATTAGACCAAGGAGAGGAAAGAATTTCAGAGCTTGAATACAACTTTTTTCAAACTAACAGTCAGTCAAACATAAAGAACAAAGAATCAAAAGGAATAAAGTCTAAGAGAAATATGAGATTATGAAAAATGCTGAAATATAAGAATCATAGGCACACCTGAGGTGAAGAAGAAAAAGCAATAGGTCTGGAAAACCTATTTGTGGGAATAACTTTGGAAAACTTTCCTTGTCTTGCTAGAGATTTAGACATCAGGATATAAGAAGCACAATACCACCTGGGAGAATCATAGCAAAAAGGAAATCATCAGGGCATATAATCAACAGACTGGCCAAAGTCAATGTGAAGGAGGAATTCCTACAATGCATGAGGTAAAAACCTCAAGTAAATTACAAAGGAAAACCCCTCAGACTAACAGCAGACTTCTCAACAGAAATCTTACAAACCAAAAAGGAATGAGGTCCTATCTTTCATCTCCTTAAACAGATTAACTGCCACCCAAGAATTTGATGTCCTACAAAACTAAGTTTCTTAAATGAAGGAGAAACATAAAGTCTTTCCCAGATAAGCAAACATTAAGAAAATTTGTCCCCACTAGGTCTGCCCTACAAGAAATGCTTAAACTTGTTCTATAGCTGGTATAAATATGCCCAAAAGTTAAAACTCATGACTCTTATAAAACAGTAACACAGAGGAGAGGACAAAGCAACTAGGTAACAAAGACAATGATCACCAGAACAGTATATTACATATCAATACTAACATTGAATGTGAACAGTCTTAATGCTGCTCTTAAAAGATGTAGATTGGCTGAATGGATTAAAGATCAAAACCTGAATATATGTTCTTTTCAAGAATCCCGCTTAACTTGCAAACTTCTCATAGACTCAAGGTAAAGGAGTAGAAAAAAAATATTCCGTGCAAATGGAAACCAAAGCGACCAAGGAATAGCAATTTTCATATTAGATAAAATAGACTTTAAATCAACAATGGTAAAAAGAAAAAAAAAAAGATAAAGATGGTCATTAGGTAAGACAAAGGAATTGGATCAATTCCACAAGAAGAAAAAACAATCCTAAACAGTTATGCACATAACACGGGAGCTCTCAGATTCATAAAGCAAATTCTACTAGATTTAAGGAAAGAAATAAACAGCAACATCATAATAGCTGGAAACTTCAACATGCCACTGACAGAACTAGACTGATCATCAAGGTAGAAGATCAACAAAGAAACACTGGACTCAAATGGGACTCTAGAGCAAATGGACCTAACATATGTTCACAGAACATTCCACCCCAAAACTACTGAATGTGCATTCTTCCATCAGCACATGGGATATATTCAAAGATAGATCATATATTAGGCCACAACACCAGTTCCAGTAAATTCAGAAAAATTGAAATCATACCGTGTATCTTCTCTGACCACGGTGGAATAAAATGAAAAATCAATTCCAAGAGGAACTCTCAAAACAAGAAAAATGCATGGAAATTAAAAATTCTACTGCTGAATGATCCTTGGATTATTGACAAAATCAAGATGAAAATAAAGAAATTTGAAATCGAAAGACAAAGGAGACATAAGCTTCCAAAATCTATGGGATACAGAAAAAGCAATGCTAAGGGAAAAGTTCATAGCCTTCAGTGCTTACATCAAAAAGACAGAAAGATCACAAATTAACAACCCAATGTCACAACTCAAAGAACTAGAAAAAGAAGTACAACCAAACCCAAATCTAGCAGAAGGAAAGAAATAACAAAGCTCAGAACAGAACTAAACAAAATGGAAACAGAAAAAAAAACCCACAAAGAATCAATAAAACAAAAAATTGGATCTTTGAAGAGATAAACAAAAGTGATAGACCACTAACTAGATTAACCAGAAATGGAAGAGAAAGGACACAATAAGCTTAATCATAAAGGAAAATGGAGACATTACAACTGATAGCATACAAATACAAAATATTATCCATGAATACTATAGAAACCTCTATGCACACAAGCTAGAAAACATAGAGGAAATGGATAAAATATTGCAAACATGCAATCTCCCTCCCAATCGTAAATCAGGCAGAAATAGAAATTCTGAACAGACTAATAGTGACAAGCAAGATTTGAAACTGTAATAAAAATCTTCCCAAGAAAAAAATGCCCTGGATCAGAAGCATTCACAGCAGAATCCTACTAGAACTGCAAAGAAGAACCGACACCTATTCTTCTAAAACTGTTCCATAACATTGAGGAGTGAATCTCTTTTAATTCATTCTATTATACAAAGCCAGTATCACCATACTAGCTAGTATTATACAAAGACAGGAAAAGCCACAACAATAAAGGAAAACTACAGACCAATATCCCTTATGAACATAGGCAAAAATCCTCATGAAATACCAACAAACCAAACTCAACAGATAATCCACCATGATCACGTGGGTTTCATCCCAGGAATGCAAGTATGGTTCAACATGTGCAAATCAGTAAATGTGATTCACCACATAAATAGAATTAAAAACAAAGTTACGATCATCTCAATAGTTGTAGAAAAAACATTCATTAAAATCCAGCACCTATTCATTACAAAACTCTCTACAAACTAGGCATAGATGAAACAAAACTCAAAATAATAAAGGGTATATGCTACAAACCCACAGTCAACATCATACTGAATGGAGAAAAGCCTAAAACATTTCCCCCAAGACCTGGAACAAGATAAGTGTGTCCACTGTCACCATTTCTATTCAACATAGTACTGGAAGTCCTAGTCAGAGCAATCAGGCAAGAGAAAGAAACAAAGGGCATACAAATCATGAAAGAGGAAGTCAAATTATCCCTGTATTCTAACAATATGATCTTGTGTCTACAAAACCCTAAAGACATTACCACAAGACTGCTAGAATTGACAAATAAATTAATCAAAGTCTCAGGTTACAAAATCAATGTACATGAATCAGTAGCATTTCTATATACTAACAACAGTCAAGCTGACAGGCGAATCAAGGAGTCAATACCATTCACAATAGCTACAAAGAAAATAAAATACCTGGGAATATACTTAAGGAGGTAAAGACCTCTACAAGGAGAACTGCAAAACACTGAAGAAAGAAATCATCAATGACAAAAACAAATAGAAAAACATCCCATGCTCATGAATTGGAAGAATCAACATTGTTCAAATGTCCATACTGCCCAAAGTGATTTCAGACTCAATGGGATTCTAATCAAAATACCAATGCCATTTTTCACAGATCTAGAAATAATAATCCTAAACTTCGTATGGAACCAAAAGAGAGCCCAAATAAATGAAGTGATCTTAAGCAAAAGGAACAAATCTGAAGGCATCATATTATTTGACTTCAAATTATACTATAAGGATATAGTAAATAAAACAGCAAAGTAATGGTATAAAGGTAGAGACATAGATTAATGGAACAGAATAGAGAACCCAGAAATAAAATCATATAGCTATGACCAACTGACTTTTGATAAAACAGAGAAAAGCATACACTGGGGAAAGGATGCCCTGTTTGATAATAGGTGCTGGGAAAATTGGATAGCCATGTACAGAAGAATGAATCAGGATTTCTATCTCTTGACGTATACAAAAAATTAACTCAATATGGATCAAAGACCTAAATATAAGACTTGAAATCATAAAAATTTTGGAAAAACTATAGGGAAAAACTCTTCTAGATATCAGCATAGGCAAAGAATTTATCACTAAGACCCCAAAGGCAAATACATCAACAAAAATAAATAAATGAGACTCAATTAAATTAAAAAGTTTCTCCACCACAAATAAAATAATCAGCAAAGTAAATAGGCAACCTACAAAATGAGAAAAAATATTTCCAAACTAAACATCTGGTGAAGGGCTAATATCCAGAAAGTACAAAGAACTCAGACAAATCATCAAGAAAAAAAGCATATAACCCCATTAGAAAGTGGGCAAAAGATATAAACAATATTTTTTCAAAATAAAATATATAAATGGCCGGCAGATATATGAAAACATTTTCAACATCACTAATCATCAGGGGAATGCAAATTAAAACCACAATGACATACCACCTTACCCCTATCAGAACGGCCACTATTGAAAAATCAAAAACAACATATGTTTGTGTGGATTCAGTGAAAAAGGAACACCTTATACATTGTTGGTGGGAATGTAAATTAGTCTAAAATGTATGGAAAACAGTATGGAGATTCCTCAAAGAACTAAAAGTAGACCTACCATTTGAAACAGCTATCCGGCTACTGGGTATCTACCTACAGGAAAAGAAGTCATTAAATCAAAAAGACCCCTGTACCCAAGTGTTTACTGCAGCACAATTCACAGTTGCAAAGATGTGGAATCAACCTAAGTGCCAATTAACTGATGAGTGGATAAAGAAAATGTGGTATATATATGTGCCATGAAATACTACTCATCTGTAAAAAGAAATAAAATAATGTCATTTGCAGCAATTTAGATGGAACTGGAGAACATCATGCTAAATGAAGTATCTCAGCAATGGAAAAACAAATATCACATGTTCTCACTAATAAGTGGGAGCTAAACGATGGGTAGACATGGTCATAAAGTGGTGTAAAGGATATTCAAATCTAAGAAGGGGAGAGGGTGGGAAGGAGAGTGAGGGATAGAAACTTACCTATTGGGTACAATGTACACTATTCTGGTGGCGGACACACTAAAAGCCCTGATTTCAGCATTGTACAGTTCATCCACGTAACAAGAACACTAGTAGCCGCTAATATTTTGGAATAAAAAATGTAGGGAAAGATATATTTTCAAAAAAAATTAATGCCTGAAACTAAAATAACCATGAAGGAATTCAAACATTCTATATCAAGAATGGGCAGAGTTAATTGGCTTGAAGGTTTGTGAATGTGAAAGTCCTTAAACTAAAAGTTAGAGAACAGAAAATCACCTTTTGGATAAATAGGATCATATTGAGAAGAGGATCAAAACCCAGCCATATGAGGAGCAGTTGAGACTTCTCTTGCAAATCCACATATAAAAAGGGGCAGCAACATCAAAGGTTCAATTGAACTAAGTGTTTTAGTCCCTTTTTGTCCCTGGCAACTGTGAATTCTTTCCTAAAGAATTACTTCTTACTGAAATAACTGAGTGCTGAATACATAATGATAAATAAGAATATACAAAGCAGTTAAGACCAGATGGAGGCAGAACAGACAATGATTATGTAGTTTGAAGATAAAGGCGCTTAAATTTCAGAAACACTAATCTGCTTGGTTCTGAAAATCTTTTTGCCAATAAAATTGGACAAAAGAATTAATGCTCAACACTAATAAGGACAGCTTTTACATGCTTTCCTTTTGTTTAATTTTTATCACGTTCTTCAAGCATTGCCAGAATTTTGTTTTTTATGTTAATGGGGAGAGATCTGCATGTTGGATTTCTTTCTCCTTTGAATACAAGAATAATTAATTTTTTTAGAGAAGCAGAAAATTAACAGTGCTATATTTGTTTTTAACTCTAGACTTTCAAAAAATAGGCATTCTAGATCATCAGTAAGGCCTTTATTTAAGTTTTTAAATATCTCAGAGCCTCTACATTGAAAAACTGAAAGTTGGAGATTAATTCTGTTTCTCAATATTGCCAAGTCCATTTTTCCCTAAGAGATGTTGTACTGTGTTCTGTCCTGTCTAAAATATTCATTTACCAGGTCCTTGTATGGCTGGATCTTTCCAAATATTCAATTTTCTGTTTAGTATCACCTCCTCCAAGAAGCCTTCCTCAACCACCCAATTAGCACACCCTAACCAATCTCTATCACAGCATTCTGCTTTATTTTTTTTAACATAATGATTTATATACAGATAGATGGATACATACATTATAGATGTACATCTATGGATCTATATCAACCTATAAAAATACCAGAGGAGGTGTTCCCCAGACCAAGAGTGCATGCAGCAATCTCTGCAATTCCTGTGTCCCTGAAGACTTTTGAGGGTGTACACTGTAAAGTTCCTCACTAGTTAGCCATGGCACCCACGTCTGTGGGATTCCTCTGTCCATCAGCAAATCTCTGGATTTACCGCCAGAAGCAGTAGCCCTTGTGGCTCCTCAAGAACATCAGTCATGAGTAATGGACCTACAACGCATATTCTTAAAAAAAAAAATGTACACAGCCTAACGGTGGGTTGTAAGGACTGTTTGTTAGGCCATAACAGGCAAAAAATAAAAGTATTTTTCCTCCATTTTCTTGTGGATAAATGTTATGCATCCTTATAGGCTCATTTTTAGAGGTCTAAGGAGGTATTTAGTAGTCACTTATATTTATTACATAACTACCAAAAATAGTAAATAAAAGTTGTCATTCTTCATATCAGGAATTGTTCTAAAAAATGTTTATTTGTTGATCAATTTAACCTTCACACAAATACATTGAAGTAGGTACTTTTATTAGCACAAGTTTCTCCAATGAGAAAGTAAGGCACGGAAAGGTTAAATAGCTGGCCCAAAGTTACACAAGTGTTGGAGCCAAGATTTTAACCCTAACCTATTAAAGTGTGCTTGAATTTGGCATTGACTAACATAAATAAATAAATACTTTCAAGGTGTTTTGTTTTTGTTTATGTTTTAAACTTTTACAATGTAAGAGCACGTGGTTTTTCAGTGGTCTTTTGGGTCTTTTCTTCACATCTGTAAGGACCATGATGAAAGCTTTTAAGAACTTCTGAATTAGTGGAATTTTTGCAATGGGCTGTGGACAGGGGCTGAGGAGATGGAGAGACACATAGTGTGCGTGTCTTTTCCATACCTGACAGGTGCCAGTGGCAAGAGAACCAGGCAATCATTGACACCTAAGGGGAAGAAGAGAAATTTTCTGTAAGAAGGAAAAAAAAAACTATAAAAAGATTAACACTCAAAGAAGCAGAAGCTCAGAGTGTCAATATTTTGTGATTACATTCTTGTCCCTAATTTGTATGAATCAGGATGGAGAAACCTGGGAATCAGCAGTTACTTATAGCTTAGAAATGTCAGGTCAAAATTTTACACAGTGATCATAATAATCAATCAGCAGTTTCAATATAATTAAAGTGAATATATCTCCCAAATATGCTATTTGTATTTTTCAGAATAAGCATGTTAGGCCACATAATATTTCCAAATGGGTGCCAGTCATGAGAAAATTAGGTATTTCAAAATGACAAGCATCTGAAAACTGGTAATTGCTCTGAAATTTGGCACTAAACTTTAATTATCAAATTTTCCGTGGTGATATTTTAGTTACAATGTTACCTCTGAAGTGTTCTGGGATAGTTCCAATATTCACTAATATATTAAATAATTCCAGCCGGGCGCGGTGGCTCACGTCTGTAATACTAGCATTCTGGGAGTCCAAAGCGGGTGGATCGCTCAAGGTTAGGAATTCGAGACCAGCCTGAGCAAGAGC
>NW_012152641.1:22628-23731 GCF_000956105.1 Propithecus coquereli | reverse complement strand
GAATGGAGTAGCACACGACATGAAATGAAACGTCCCAAGAGAAAGTGCTCAGAAGATGAGATGAGCGAGTATAATGGAAGAGTATATATGCACAAATTTCTTCATAATTTATAATTAAGATCTTTCTAAAGTTTCACTAATCCTGAAATTATAAATGTAATAATTAAAAAGTGTTAGCATAAATGTCCATACTACCAAGCAATCTACAGAGTCAAAACATAAAACAGGCAGAAGAAAAGACATAAGAAAGCTAAGACATTAATTTCATTCATTGAATAATCAATGACATATTTGAAAAGGCAGAGACAGATGGAGAAAGAAATGAATACAAAAGTTGGCACTTTACACTGATAACCCTTTAACTAGATATATCAGGAAACAAAGAAAAAAGATGCAATTTACCAGTATTAGGAAGGAAAAAAAGGGATGTCAGGACAGATCTTTCAAACACTAAAAATAAAAGGGATTAATGTGGGCAACATGTAAAATTTTGGGCAGTTTAGATGAAATTTTTAAATTTTTAGAAATAAAAAGATTACTCAAGAATAAATACACTAGCTGAATACCCCTTTACCTGCTGAATAAATTAGATGTATAATTATACTCTTCCCATAAAGAAAACTCCGGGACCAAATTACCAAAATGGTTTAGAAGGATTCACTGGTGAAGTCTTAAAAAAAACATTCAAGGAAGAAATAAAACAATCTCCACATACTCCTCCAGAAAATTGAAGAAATAAAAACATTTTCCAACTCATTCTGTATACATAGTTATAGTTACTACCATGCTTAATGGTAAAAGACAGTATTTCACCCCTCCTGAGATTGGGAAAAAAGGCAACAATGTTTCCCTTAACTCAGTTCTCTTTAACATTATATTGAGATACAAACCATTTCAATAAGATGAGAAAAATAAATAAAATAACAATTTGAAAGAAGGAAGTAAACAAATTACAGCCAAAACCCTACAGAATCCAGCAAAAAAAAAAAGAAAACTGGAATAGGTAAGTTTTCACAGCATACAAAGATCAACATCATAAAAAATCTATTTTATTTCTTTATATCAGCAATGATCAATTTTAATTTGAAATTTGAAAATACAAT
>NW_012152641.1:19001-22578 GCF_000956105.1 Propithecus coquereli | reverse complement strand
CTAAAGAGACTAGTAGTTTTCAAATAGAAATCACAAAAGCTTATGAAATCATAATTATTGAGTCAATAATGGCATTAAATTTTGTCATAATTACATTTAATAGCAAAATATTAAGGAAAGTATACCTTAGACTTCACTGCTATCAGAAAAATCTGAACAGAAGACATTCAAGTCCACAATTCTTGAACATCGGACACAAAATAACATCTGCCACATTATTTTTCTAATTAAAATATATAGAGAAAAATGTCTAAAAATGATAAGTGAAATATTTCATATTTGATGTTGCACTTCATTTATTTTTTCTTTTAATTAAATACACAATGGCTACTAGTAAGAAAATGTTTATTACTATGTTGTATTATTAATACCTTGCATATCTGTCTCTTTCATTATATTATATATTTCTTCAGTACATCGATTTTATTAATCTTTTTTGTCTCTAGTAACTATAGCTGGAGCTGATATAAAATTCATATGCAATAAAGTACTAATTTATTTGTAATTCAATCCATTGTGTACAAATCTTATTACTTCTATAAAACAAGCCAAATAAATGGTAATATGGAATTCTGGCTTGTAATTAGAAGCATAGGATGTCAAAACAAAAGTAATGATGTTTCCTATAAAATATTTTCTGTAATCTTTTTTGTTTGTAACAGCATGCATCTGGAACTAGTCTGAGCACTTGGAAATAGTCTGGACAGACTACACTAGTCCAGTCTTTTCCAAGAGTGAGAATGTTGGATTTCAACACTATTTCTTTATGGGGGAAAAATAATTTTGTTTCACACACTCAAAACACAACAGTGCACAGTAGGGAAACACAGCATTTGTGCACAATAAAACATAACCTAGATTAATTAATGTAGAAAAAGTTCTAAATTGTTTCCCTTTATTCTACTCATCTGACCAATGTAAGTTAACTTCAGTGAGCTAAGACTCACTAAGAGGCAAGCAGCTTCTACACATTCATTTACAACATTCACTCATTATCCACACTGCCTTTGGCTCTAGTACACCTCACTTCAGACCTGTGGTCTTTAGGCATGCTCTAGGTGCATAAACATGGATGTCTGATAAGAAAAAGTATGTGCATATCTGAAAACACGGAATAATCGGGGTCTCTGGTGAACAAAATGTCTGTACAGATTTCTCACTAATGAAAGTTGTTGGCGTAGCTGTGCAATAGATGGAAGAGATTCCTCAATTACTAGCATAAAACAGAGGGACCAGAACACAAAAGAGAAAAGGATGTGGTGAAGCTCAAACTAAGGAATATTGGCAAGGCAATTTTGATTAAATTATAGATTCTCTGTCTGTGATGTATAAGGTTGAAATTTTCTGATCCAAGTTCTGGGTGGATGAAAGACAGCTGCTGAATATGAATATGCAGAGGCTGTAGAAATATGTAAGTCAACTAACTCAGCCAAAACACAGCATCGGGATGAGGATCATCTTTTCCATTACATCTTGTCGGTTAGTTTGCATATGCGTACGTGCTGTATCCGCAGCAATCTAACTAGCAACTCCTGGATGTGATCCAAGTGTTTAATTTTTATTGTCCATTTCAGAAAGTAATTGCCCTTTCACATCATTTATAACAATCAATTAAATTTTTGTTCATTACTCCTTAGCATGTAATAAGAGTTTAATAAAAGCTAGTTATTATGATTAATATTATTCTATGTTTACAAATGAGCTGATGGAAGGTAAAAAGACATATAATTTATGGACTTGCCAATAAAAGGTCTTAAAACTTAGTTGAGAAGACCAAACATAGAAAAATCAATATACTGCAGAATGTTTAAAGAGAAGGAAGTAATGACTAGTTTCTGGAAAGAATTTTCAAAGGATAAAGTACTTTAGTAGGACCTGGAGGAACGGCTAAGAGCCAGAGCAGTGCAGATAAAAGGATATTTCAAGGCGGGAGAAATAATATGAGCAAAGACTTCAGACAAGATCACACAAAACATTTATTATTAAATTACATCTTTAACTAACTTGTTATCCTTTGTTCACAGTAAAGTCATATCTTTGTATTTCTGGCTTTATGAGCCTAAATATGCTATACTCATAGTTTGCTACTCATTTTCTTCAATATCTGTTTCTCTTTTATACTCATTTCAAATCCTTTTTCAGTGTCTCCTACTATTTGGCATCCACAGATTTCTTACTTTTACCTTCTCATTCTTCAGAGTAACCATTCTTATTATAATTGTTTTCATAAAAGTTGTTACTATTATAATGCAGACTAAGCATTGCTTCAGAAAGCTCATTGTTATTGCTGCTATTGAAATCGATGAGAACTTGCTGTTTACGGAGTCCTTGGCAGAAAATTTTTGTAAAAGACTGTTCCTGTTTAGGGATATAATAATAAAGCCATACGAAAAATTACCTAGAGATTACATTAAATTCTATTCATAAATAGAAGCATAGAATATACTGTTTTTACTACTTGAGTGGAAGATTATAAAAAATCTATTTGAATGTGATGAAACAATGTGTGAGAATTAACATCTATGTAAAACTTCAAGATTTTAACAGACTTTTAGACTGTTCACTGAAGGTGGTATCTATTAAGAAAGAAAAGAGAAATGAACAGGTTGGAAATTAATTATAAATTTCATAGATATGCACTGTTATTCTGAATAATGAGTTTCCATTTTACATTTTTCCTCAATTGCTTAGAAGAAATAAATTGAACAATTGTAGGTAATTAATAACATGGTTAGACATCATTTATTATTCGATGAAAAAAATATGGCATATTAAACATCAAAATGAGAATGATCCATAATGCATCTGTCACACATGAAAATGTGAATGCATAAATTAATATATTATAGTCATAGATTAATGGACTCAACTCATCTGGTAGTAACATTTTCATTCATAAGTTATCACACTTGAGGATAATAGCTCAAACTCAAAGTATAAAATAAATCCCAAATTCAAGGCCAACAAGAAATCAAATTGAAACACACTATACATTATAATAAATTGACAGGAGATGGTGGAGGAAAATAAAATATATAAAGACTTATATATGACAATTTCTTTTTAAAAATCAATCCAAATAATAAAAGAAATTAAGAGAAATGATTATCTTCAATTAATTAGAAAACAGTCACATCCTAAACCAGAGACATTTAAAATAGCTGTGAATATAAGAAAGTTTGGACCACATAAAAAGATAAGAGCTACATGAGACATGAATCTCTAGATATGTGCAGAGCACAGAAACAGGTTGAGTATATGAAATAGCTTATCCTAGATTTCCTTGCTAGGAGAGTGAGGTCTAGTATGGTTAGCCCAAGAGAATGTATATGTATTAGGAAAGTTGTAATGAGGCTAAGGAAGAACCACATCAATTTGAACGAAGTTAGGTGGCAAGCAGCTTTACAGCTGGTAATCATAGAAAATTGAACAAATATTAATAAATGCTAAGTCAGCATACAACTAAGCTATTTTTATAAAAGGTTTTCATAGTAAGCTACAGAGAGATCCCCCTCAAATCCTAATGGAATGGAGTAGCACACGACATGAAATGAAACGTCCCAAGAGAAAGTGCTCA
>NW_012152641.1:11299-17686 GCF_000956105.1 Propithecus coquereli | reverse complement strand
TCTAACATTTTTATGTAAATTAAAATATCCTAAAATTGGCCAAAAAGCTTGCACATGAAAAACAAAGTGGGAGAGGTCACATTACACTATTCCATGACTTACTATAAATCCACATTAAAAGACACAGTATGTATTGACTTAAGAACTGGTATAAAGACCAATGGTATAGAAAAGAAAGTATAGAATAGACCTATACATCAGTATTTAATTGATTTTCAGAAATAATGCATAGACAAGTCAGTGATGAAAGAAGTTTTTTTAGTAAATGGAGCTGCAACAATAGAATATTCGTAAATAAAAAAATAAATTGTTTCCATATCTTTGCAATTGTGAATTGTGCTGCTATAAACATTTCAGTGCAAGTGTCTTTTTTATAGAATGTCTTTTTTTTTCCTTTGGGTAAATACTCAGTAGTGGGGTTGCTATATCAAATGGTAGTTCTACTTTTAGTTCTTTGAGATATTTTCATACTACTTTCCATGAGGTTGTACTAGTTCGCAGTCCCAGCAGCACTGTATGATTGTCTCTATCTCTCTGCATCCATGACAACATCTGTTGTTTTGGGAGTTTTGATATAAGCCATTCTCGCTGCAATTAAGTGGTATCTCATTGTGGTTTTGATTTGCATTTCCTCATGATTAAAGATGTTGAGCATTTTTTCATATGTTTCTTGGTCATTAGTCTATCTTCTTTTGAAAAGTTTCTGTCCATATCTTTTGCCCACTTTTTAATGGAGTTGTTTGATTTTTTCTTGCTGATTTGCTTGCGTTCTTTATAGATTCTAGTTACCAGCCCTTTATTGGATATGTAGCATGCAAATATTTTCTCCTGTAGGTTGCCTATTTGCAATATTCATCTTTAAAATGAATGTGAAGATAGTTACATTTTCAAAAATCCCCTAAAGAACAATGTTAGCTAGTGTGACAGTTTACTCTCTCAGGTAGCTGCAGACACAAAAGAATTTGCTCCCATTTGCCAGATATTTTCCATGGGCATCTTCTAGGCAATCACAATAAAGACTAGGGCCACGGCAGGAAGCTTGAGAGATCCTTCCTTCTTCAGTGTTGCAAATGTGCAGGATCTTTCAGGTTTGAGGTTAGATTAGCACAGCATTGAGAATCTCAACAACACTATGGGCCCACATGAGTCCAAGATTGTTGTCAGCTGCCCCTGGGGAGAGGCAAAAAACTTACAGACCTTGCTATGATCTGAGACAAAGCCTGCATGCTGCTAGGGGAAGGACAGAAACTCTTACAACTGGATCTTCCCCTGATGCCAGGCAAATGTTTACTGCCCCTGAGGTTGGGCTAGGAAATTCATTTATCGCCTTGACCTGCACTGATATCAAGCAGAGGTTGGCTGATGGGGGGATGAGATGGAGGTGGAGAATACCAACTCACCTGTCCAACATGCTGCTTGTCACTAGGCAAAAGCTACCCATCACCAGGGACAGGTCAGAAGACATGCTGGCCCCAAGATTTCTGCACTTATAAAATGTAAGATATGCCACATTTCTGAAGAGAACAGGATATCTTCTTGTGTAAAAACTCTCCACTAATTCAAGGCAAAGTTTGATTGCTGGGGAAGGACAGGAAACCTGCCTATTCTCTAGAACCTTCACTGAGTAGTCCTAAGAGTTAGTTTGCCTGTAGGAGAGTCAAGAATGCTGAGCTAAGCTGGGCACAGTGGTGTGTGCGTGTAGGTCCAGATACTCGGGAGGCTGAGGCAGGAGAATTCCTTGGGTTCAGGAGTTCAAGATCAGACTGAGTAACATAGTGAGACTCTCTCTCTTAAAAAAAATGCTGAGGAAAGCCAAATTTTGGGACAGGAACATAAGAGCCTGGCTTATACCTCCTTTGCCAACCACGGACCTTGCACTTAGTGCCTACAGCAATTCATCCTTAGGGGAGGGGAAATTATGTGGAGAGATACTTCAAATATTAAAGGATAATTAAGAAATATTACAAAGAATGTTATAACCACACATTTGACAATTACATGAATTGTATCAATTTCTTGAAAGATACAAGAACATTACAGTAGAATCTTGTAGAAGATTCTTTAATCTATCAAAGAATTTGAATTTGTACTTACAGACTTTCCACAAAAGAAAACTCTAAAAAGCATAGACAATTTTTCAGGTGATATTTCTAGAAAAAATAAAAGACATCAAAATGTAGTTTCAGAAAATAGAATAAGTCCCAAATTTTTGGTTCACTCTTAATCAAAATCTTTTCACTGTCATATATATATAGGATATGTCATGCAGACATGGATATGTACATTATTTTTATACACATACATCCATGTATACCTATATTAAATATATATATAAAATATTTTGAAAAATTCATCTCTGGCTATAATTCAGTTTAGAGTTTACTTCACAGTAGTTAGATAAAAGATGATAAAATAACTGAATATTTATGTTCTGAAATAGCAAATGATGAATATAGATAGTGAAATATATTAGAAAGAAAAATCACATGTGTATCATTAGATAAGGGGAGGAAAATAAGTTGAAGGATATTCTTGCATTAATGACAAGTGATCTTAAATAAAAAGTAAAGTGAAATGAACAATGGCATAGCAGCTTAATCCATTTCTGAAAGGTGTAACAGATCCTTGCTTTGGAAGAGACACAGAGAGAGAGTTAGATAGCAGTGTAAAATATATACAACTATTATATAAACATAATAATTAAAAATAAAAATTTTTTAAACTCCCAAATTAGTATAATTTCAAAAAACAAAGACTGCTCCAGAACTTTTGAATGAAGATGTTGAGACGATAAAGTGTAAATCTGATAATTTAATGCTTGCAGAATATGTGGAGCTAAAATTTAAGATCCTTCTGTGTTTCTCCTCTTTTTCTTTTTCTGAATTTTTTAAGGCATGTGCTCAGGAGCCTGATTTACAACAATCTCTGTTTCAATTCATTTAGCACATGGGTGGGTATAGATGTCTCATCAGAGAAAATTTACTCTCAGATCCAAGACATAGTATTATTAAAGCTCTAACTAAATATTAATATCAGCTATTATGAAAATGAATTATATAATCTGTGACTGTTCATAAAAGTAGCATTTCACCAAACGAGAATATTATGTATAGCACACTATTTTTATAATATTTCCCATGTAAATAAACATGCTGACTTTTGTTGTTGTTGAAACAGTGATTTCTAAAAGTCAATTTTTTTAGTAAAACCCTATTATATATGTTGATTATATTTAATCACCATTTTTTTTAAATATAAACTTGAATGCTGCTAAAGCAAATACCTATAAAACATGCTATCATATTTCTTTTCCCAGCTTCACAAAGAAAACTTTACATACAAGAATTACAATATTAAAGTAAATGTCATCAAATTAATGCAGAATCAAATAAAAATAAAATCCACACAATTTGGAATAGTACATAACTAATGTCTACTTATCTGCTTTTGTTATCACAATAATCATTTGGACCTCAAAGTAAAGAGGACTTCTTAGAAATGTAACATACAAATTAGTATCAATATCCTTTTTGCTGGAAGTTTCAGGTGTTATCTAAGAATCTATAATTCACATTTTCAGGATTTATAATTTTTTAACTGCAGGTCTGTCTCATGGACTTCTCTATCTCTTTGTCCTCCCTTTCCCTTTTTCTTAAGTTGGGAAGCAAAATGCTTCTCCACAAAATTATTGTGTGATTAAATGTGTTAAATTTTCTGAGTCCAATCCCTTGTAGACTAGCTATGCTCTGAACTGAGCATCCACATGAGAGACCCAAAAGTCTCCATTATCAACTGCAATTTATTTCCACAGTTTATGATTTCAAAGAAAGGGGTCTTTGATTTGCCAGGCTATAGTTTGCCCAGGGACAGATCAAGCACCGGTCTACTGACAACAGCCTGACAGATAATAAACATGTAACAAGGTTCATTAAAGTTAGGTGCGTTGATCACAGTTATGAGAGTGGTCTTGAGTTCTGCCCACTGAGCGAAAGTGACCACATCTGTTTTCAGTTTTACGTAGCTGATACAGAGGCCAAACAGGCACAGCAGTTCAGTACATACCATGTGGTTTCTGCTCAGCTGAACCATCAGTGAAGCAAGCCCAAGCATTAGGAGGCACCTTTAAGAATCATGGGCACACTGAGCCAGTAAATTTGCATAAGGCAGTAGAGTGGGGAATATTTGCTCTAACGAATAGCTGCCACTTTACTGTGAACAGGTAAGTGTTTCTGGGCTAGATCAACTGTTCTTAATATACTACTTCCATTTGTCAAGTGGGGCTTCTCTCTCCTTGTTAACAATCAAGTCCAAATTGAGCCACCCCAAAATGGAAATATAAGAATAGAGGATCAAAAGTCCTCCCTGGGTCAGATGTTCAGTTTTGACAAGAGCATAACAGCAAGGAGTTTTCTCAATTGATTTTCAGAAGAAGTATATTTGGCGGGCATGTCAGGGAAGCAAGGAGTCTAAAATCTCAAAGGGAATTTTCAGATGCTTCTCTTTGCCAGAGAATACAATCAGCAAAATCAACAGTCAAAACCATTAGACATATGCAGCTCAAGGTTGTCATTGGGATTGCAATGTCTAAAGTTAGCAAGTGTGTCCCAGCTTGCTGAACAGTTTCCAGTGCAGCCTGTTGATTTGGGCACAACTTAAAGAATAGTGATATATAGGTTAGCTGATATAAAGGACCAAGTAGAATGTCCAAATGAGGCACAACATACTGACTTCAATAAAGCAAATAATTCAGTTAGGTGTTCGTTCTTTTTTGATTATAGAAGCCTGAAAAGAGAACGGTTTTGCCTCAACTGTTGGAAGGCTTGAACTTTTTGGATCCCACATTGTCCCAAAACAATTTACTTGGCAATCAGGCCCATTTGTTTTCTTAGAGTTACCATCCACCCCTGATGGCAGAGATTTGATAACGTCACAGCCAGAGCAGTTGAGACTGAGGCATCTGATATACTAATCTGCAAGATATCAGCTATATATGGAAGATCTGGAAATCACAGGACAGAGCCACTTGTACTAAACCTTTACCCACTCACTGATAGAAAATGAAAGGACAGTTTGTCCCACTAGAATCTGTCTACGTGCAGCTCTTTTGAACCCCTCTGAATTTCCTCTGGCACTTACAGCATGGAAAAGTACCCGTATATCAACATCAGTACCTGTATATAAAAGTATCTGGATATAAACATCAATTATTACACATTCATATATAAAAGCAATAACAGCAATAAGTTGAATGGGCCCAAAGGACCACACCCACAAGGTTACATTGGCTTCCCATCCCCACTGTAACTTCTGCCAAATGCCCTAAGTTGAAATCAGATGCCACTTTCCCTGTTGGAACCAAATAGGATGGTGAATTGGGCAACTGTATCCAAGAGAGCGATAAAAATATCAGGCTCCCCTCCATCTAAAGTACCCCAGAATACTCAGATGAGCATATATGGTTTTCAGTCCACTTTGGAGAGACAATGGTAAGGCACATTTAGTTTCACTTCAATTTGAAATAGCCCAGAGATTGCTTGTAGTTCAAACAATTGAACTTTTAATACTTTCCATTTTCTCAAAGCTCCATATTGTCCTTTCTGACACCGTTTATGTCATCTATGGGGACTCCTTGACTAAGCAGCTACCTCCACATTGCCATTCAGCTAGGGCTGTGGGGTTTGCCTTCTTATTGTCATAATAACCTCTATTCTTTCTCTCACCCAAAGGAGAGTAAGAACCAAAGCACTATTTGAGCTGCTTGTTCCAATCCTACTACTTGATGTTCAGCCTAAATATTCATCGACGGGTAAGACAGGGGAGTATCCTTACCTACCCTCCTGTCCACTACTTAGTCAAAAACTTTCACTACCAGTCTTCTCACATTCTCTAACCTTACCGGAGGGGGCTCTTGTCCTGTCCTTCTACAAGCCCATGTCTCTATCAACATCACATCCTCATCGCCAAAATTTGTCAAGAACCGTAAAGATTCTGATATTTTACTCTACTCGCAAGATAACAAGTGAGCCTGCCATTGTTTATGTATGTTGGCAGAAGACGTAGATGCCTAGGTCAGAGAAAAAGCTCTTTATTATTCATGGCAGAGCAAGCAGCATAAGCTTCATGTTAGGACTTCTTAGAAATGTAACATACAAATTAGTATCAATATCCTTTTTGCTGGAAGATTCAGGTGTTATCTAAGAATCTATAATTCACATTTTCAGGATTTACAATTTTTTAACTGCAGGTCTATCTCATGGACTTCTCTATCTCTTTGTCCTCCCTTTCCCTTTTGCTTAAGTTGGGAAGCAAAATGCTTCTCCACAAAATTATTGTGTGATTAAATGTGTTAAATTTTCTGAGTCCAATCCCTTGTAGACTAGCTATGCT
>NW_012152641.1:6697-8677 GCF_000956105.1 Propithecus coquereli | reverse complement strand
TCAAGCAGAAGATATAATGATTCTAAATATATATGAATAGGAAGTCTCAAATTCATAAAGCAAATTCTACCAGATCTAAGCAAAGAAGTAAACAGTGGCATCATAATTTCTGGCGACTTCAGCACGTAACTGATGTAAATGGGCAGATCATCAAGGTAGAAAATAAAGAAACACTGGAATTAAATGGTACTCTAGACTAAATGGAACTAACAGAAATTTACTAAGCATTCTATTCAAAAACTACAGAATATATATTCTCATCAGCACACGGGATATTTTCCATGATTGGTCATATTTTAGGCCACAAAACAAGTCTAAGCAAATTCAAAAAAATTGAAATTTCTCTGTATCTTCTCAGACAAGAGTAGAATAAAATTAGAAATCAATTCTAAGGGAAACATTCAAATCTACAAAAAAAGACATGGAAATGAAATAACCTACTGCTGAATGAACCTTGGGTCAATGATGAAATTAAGATGAAATCAAAATATTCCTTGAACTGAATTTCAAAGGGGTCACAAGTTTTCAAAATATATGGGATACAGAAAAAGCAGTCCTACAAGGATAGTTCATAGCCTTAAATGCCTAGATCAAAAAGACAGAAACACTACAACTTAACAACCTAATGTCACATCTCAAGAAACTAGAAAAAGAAGCTCAAATCAAACCCAAAGACAGCAGAAGAAAAGATATAACAAAGCTCAGAGCAGAACTAAATGAAATGGAAACCACACACACACACACACACACACACACACACACACACACAAAATACAAAGCATCAATGAAATGAAAAGTTGGTCCTTCGATAGGATAAACAAAATTAATAGATCACTAACAAGATTAACCAGAAATAAAAGACAAAGGACTCAAATGAGCTCAGTGAGAAATGAAAAAGGATAAATTACAACTGATACCACAGAAATACAAAATATCATCTGTGAATACTATAAAAAACCTCTACTCACACAAACTAGGAAACTAAGAGGAAATAGATAAATTCCTGTAAACATACAATCTCCCAAGGCTGAATCAGGAAGAAACAGAAATCCTGGACAGACCAATAATGAGCAGCAAGATTGAATCAGTTATAAAAATTCTCCCAACAAAAATAAATCCCCAAATCAGATGGATTCATAAGTGAATTCTACCAGACCTACAAAGAAAAAATGGCAGCTATCCTACAGAAATTATTCCATAATATTGAGAAGGAGGGAATCCTCCCTCACTCATTCTGAAGTTAGTATCACCTTGAACCAATGCCAGGAAAGAACACAACAAAAAATAAAACTATGGACCACAGGGTGGTGCAAAGACAATATATGTAACCAAAGTGTTTGTACCCCCGTAATATTCTGAAATCAAATAAAAAATATCATCTTAATCTTTAGAAAAAAAAGAAAGAAAACTATAGACCAATATCCCTTATAAACATAGATGCAAAAATCCTCAACAAGATACTAGCAAATTGAATTAAACAGCACATCAAAAGGATAATTCACCAGGGTCAAGTGAGTTTTATCCCAGGGATGAAAGGATGGTTCAAGATAGGCAAATAAATAAGCATGCTTCACCACATAAACAGAAACAAAAACAAAGACCATATGATCATCTCAATAAATGCAGAAAAAGCATTTGACAAAATCTAGCACCCTTTCATTATAAAAACACTCAATGAACTAGGCATGGAAAGAGCATACCTCAGAAATATAAAAGCTGTATATGACAATCCCACAGCCAAAATCATACTGAAAGAGGAAAAATTGAAGGCATTCTCCCTAAGAACTAGAACAAAACAAGGGTGCCCACTGTCACTACTATTCAGCTTCTTAGGATATTATTCTAATATACTAAGCAAGAATTTATGTTCTTGATTATGGTGTTGTGAGAAGCTAGAAGTGGATCAGATTTTTGGAAAATTGAGGATTTGGTTTTTGTTCATCAAGTTTGAAATGCATATGAGGGTTTTTTTTTTTAATA
>NW_012152641.1:4066-4642 GCF_000956105.1 Propithecus coquereli | reverse complement strand
GTGGGGGGGGAGGGGAAATAGCTCCACAAGATCCAACCTGCTCTGAGGAGAAGACCACAAACTGGCGTCCTTGTCTGAGGGCATACGTATTGTAAAGACTAAGTGGCCAAGATGGGGGTGAAATCAGCAGGGGAGGTGACAGGGCCTTCACTGAAAAAGAAAAGTTCTCCAATCTCAGCATTCTACAACTCTTGCCAAGGGGTAGTACCAGTCATAGCTAAGTGGCCATCAGTCCAATTAGTGGATCATGCTCGTCCATCCATACCAGAATCAAGCAAGGGATCAGACCTCTCCCCATGAATCTGAGGACCTCGTATCCCCTCCATCACCAAGGTCATATAAAACACCCCACTTATGCAAACCCAGAAAAGAAATGAACATGGGAGGCGAAAGCCGTGAAAGAACTCATCTGGATCAGGCAAGTAGAGCCTAAGTTACCTAAAGAAACAGACAAAATTGCCAGACTAAAGTGTAACATCACTTTCTCATAGACACTCACCTTAATGAGTGTGTTTGCTACTCATTTAAAAAGTTTAGAGTAATTATAGAGAAACAAAACAAATAAATATTCCTATA
>NW_012152641.1:0-1551 GCF_000956105.1 Propithecus coquereli | reverse complement strand
AAAAACCACACATACTTTAGAAAAGTAAAATACAATTTTAGATATTTTTGATAAAACTTTGTCTTACTTTGTTGAAAAGAAAAGACTGGCCTCCAGCCAAGATTACATTTTCTGAACATAAAGAAAACTAGGATTACCAAAATAATTTGAAAAATGTCCCTTTAAAAAATCGTGCCGTAATAACCCATTTTTGTAGGAGCTCCATGATTTATTTTAATTATAAATTTCACAGGGGGAGTGGCAGAGGCTTTTGAAGAAGTTTTATGATTAAAGGATCAAGCAGTCGTTATCATGTTAAACACGCGCATCTCCTGAAAGTATGCAAAACATTTTTCCATTAAAACTATACACAACAGAGCATCAAAGAAATATTTCAGACAGGCAGGCAGGTACTTAAGTAAATGGATGAGAAAGTAGAAGCTTCTGTATTAACCCAAACATGACGCAGTATAATGCAGTCTCAGGAACATATACCCTGATCTCACACTGCCTAAGTATGCCATTTACATGATGTGGAAAACCAGGTAAGGTACTCAACTATTTCTCTTCTTCTTTTCTTTTTTTTTTTTTTTTGGTGATGAGAAAATTTAACACGAGATTTGCCCTCAACAAAATCTTAGGTATGCAATACAGTATTGTTAAGCATAAGGTTGTTCAGCAGATCTCTAGAAATTACTCATCATGTATAACTGAAACTTTATACCCATTTCAACAGCAAGTGCCCATTTTCCCCTCTTTCCATTCCTGGCAACCACCATTTATAGTCTGCTTCTGTTGAGTTTCTATTTTAGATATTAAATACTTTGTATAAATGGAATCATATAGTATTTGTCTCTTTGTGACTGGCTTATGTCCTCCAGGTTCATCCATATTGTCACATGGCAGGATACAAATGGCCAAAAGGTTTATGAGAAAAAATGCTCAATATCACTAATTGTCAGGGAAATGCAAATCAAAATCACAATGAGATATTATCTCTCATTTGTTAAGGTGGTTATTATAAAAAATATTAGCAAGGATGCTGAGAAATTGGGAACCCTTGTGCACTGATGGTGGAAATATAAAATGGTGCAATTGCTATGGAAAACAGTATGCAATTTCTTCAAAAATTAAAATTGAATTATCATACAAGTCAGCAATCTCACCTGTGTGTGTGTGTGTGTGTGTGTGTGTGTGTGTGTGTGTGTGTGTGTGCATTTTCCATTCTTTTGGAGAGAGATATACATATATCTGTAGATATATTTCTAAAAGAATGAAAATAAAGATCTCAAAGAAATATATGCTCTCCCATGTTTAATGCAGCACTATTTACAATAGCCAAGATATGGAGACAACCTAAATGTCCATCAAGAGATGAATGGATAAAGAAAAAGTGGAACATACATACAATGGAATATTATTCAGCCTGAAAAAAGATTTTCCTTTCTTTCCCTCCACTGCTTCATTTGTAAAATAAGGAGTATTTTAGTATGTGACTCACAGAGTTGTCATGAATGTTTAATAAGGAGATATATGTTAACCATTTAACCATAAAACTTAGATGTGATGATT
>NW_012152640.1:22092-22408 GCF_000956105.1 Propithecus coquereli | reverse complement strand
CTTGTGCAAACTGCAGATCTGTGAGCAGGGGCGTGGTTGGAGACAGCTCGTGCACGGTGGTTAGCAGCACAGAACTTGGAGGTGGCCAAACATAGGTTCAAATCCTGGCGCTTCCACTCAGCGGCTGTGTAACGTTAGCGCCGCGGCCGTGCCTGTCTGAGCCTCATCCCTGCGACGGGGCTCCTTAGACCTGCCTTGCAGTTTATGTGCGGATTAAGAGCGATAATGTATGTAAAGTGCTTGGCGTGGTGCCTGACATGTTGTAAGCCACCTAATAAATGGCAAGAGGGGGACTCTGGTGCCCTGGGCTTCGTGA
>NW_012152640.1:10802-11282 GCF_000956105.1 Propithecus coquereli | reverse complement strand
TCTGCCCTAAACTTGAATTTGCCCTTTTCCTTTTGGTCTCAGAACATGCTAAGAACTTGGTGAGACACGAAAGCCCTGGGCTTCATGCTTCCTTCTTAGGTGCCTAAAACCTGAGGATGTGTGTTTGTGTATGCATGTGTGTACATACATGTATATGCATGTGTACGTGTGCATGTATCTATGATGTATGTGGGTGTAGATGTATGTATGGTATGCTTGTGTATAGGTGTGTATGGTATGTGTATGCACCTATGGTATGCAGTATGTGTATGTATGGGGTGTGCATATGTGTGTCTGTCCTTCAAGTCCAGCATAAGGGTCTCTTTCTCTGCAAAGTCCCCTCTGACTGAGCCCGGGCAGTGCTGAGAGTTCTCTGCCTAGTGCCAGCACTGCCTCGTGCCTCGGCTGTGTGACTGCAGTTCCAGCCTGTGCTGGGTGTCTGATGTCTGTGCCTGTCTCTCCTACAGGCAGTGAGCCCCT
>NW_012152640.1:0-502 GCF_000956105.1 Propithecus coquereli | reverse complement strand
CTGGGCTCCCTGCCATTTCTGAACCTCACCGTGCTCTGTCCCCTCAGAGGCCTCTGGTCTCACACGTTGGTTTCTCCATGCTGATCTCCTTCTCCCGGCTCCCCACTGCCCCTGTCGCAGGGCCTGGCCAGCTGAAGGAAAACAGCTCATCCTCAGGGAAGCCCTCCCCCCCCTGCCACACAGGGTCCCCTGCCATGCTCTGTAGCATCCTATACTTTTCTTTCACTGTCTGTAGTTGTGGCATCTAGTTATCTGAGTATCTGATTCATGTCTTTTGATGTCTCAGACTATAAGCTCCATGAGGGCAGGGACTGGGTCCCAGGGCCTGGAAAACTACTTGCCACATCGTAGACAGTCAACAGAGGTGTTCATTGAATGAATGAAGGGTAAGTCACACAGTGGTATTAAGTGTATTTATAAGCTTTGGCTGGTCTAAGGTATGGGAACATCATACACCATTTTGCTTTGAAAGCATTTCACTCATCTGCAGAGTAATTCCACA
>NW_012152639.1:8307-8668 GCF_000956105.1 Propithecus coquereli | reverse complement strand
AAAAACAAAAACAAAGAAAACAAGCTCAAGTGTTAATAATTAACTAAAGTCTATGAAATCACAGGATGATTTTTTTCCATGACACTCTTTTTTAACGGAGAAAACAGTTCTTAGGGTACCCCAGGGAAAATACCTTTCTTCTTTGACTTGAGTTTTATAATATATCTTGAAAACAATATAGAAATGAAGTCTCAGACAAACTCCAATAGATTCCAATTCTAATCATATTCCAGAAATTATTTTATGTACATGCCAAACAATTATCGTATGTCTCAAATGTGCTTTCACTAGCCACAACTGCTTAAAATCTTTTCAACTATGTGTCATATCGGGTTTTTAGAATGCCCATCAACTCTGTAAT
>NW_012152639.1:5095-6770 GCF_000956105.1 Propithecus coquereli | reverse complement strand
GCAACCTCAAACCCCTGGGCTCAAGTGATCCCCCTGAAGAAATTAGGCTTATCTTGAACTATGTTTCCTTTTACCTTATGGTGACTCTAATGAATGGTTGAGGGTTTTTCTTTTTGTTTTGTTTTGTTTTATAACAGGGTCTCACTCTGTTGCCCAAACTAGATTGCAGTGGCATCATCATAGCTCACTGCAACCTCAAACCCATGGGCTCAAGTGATCCCCCTGCTTCAGGCTCCCAAGTAGCTGGGACTATAGGCGTGTACCACCATACCTGGCTAATTTTTCTATTTTTGTAGAGATGGGATCTCAGTATGTTTCCCACGCTGATCTCAAACTTCTGGCCTCAAGTGATCCTCCCACCTCAGCCTCCCAAAATGCTAGGATTATAGGCATGAGCCACTGTGCCCAGCCTAATCTGTTAATACCATCCAATGAAATTTTCCTTTCACATATTGTATTTTTCATTTCTAGAAGGTCCATGTAGCTATGTTTTATATCTTCCATTTCTCTCTTCATTATGTTCATGTTTTCCTTTAAATCCTTGAACACATTCATAACAATTGTCTTAACGTCTGTATCTGCTAATTCCATCATCTTTGTCACTTTTTGATCTGTTTCTGATTGATTTTTCTCTTGGTTATGGGTCGCACTTTCCTGCTTCTTTGCATATCTAGTAATTTCATACTATTAATAGGTGCTGGAGTTTGTTGTAGTCCTTTGAAGAAGATTGGACTTTGTTTTGGTAGATGGTTAAGTTGTTTGCAGGTCAGTTTTTAAGGTTAGGGCAGATCTAGAGTACCCTTTACTTTCAAGGCTAGTTCAGCCCATTGCTAAGATATGATCCTTCCGAGGTCTCTACTGAATACTCTGTGTATCAAATCAGGCCTTCCCATCCTGGCTTGTGGGAACCAGCCCCAAGTGAGCTCTAGTAATTTGGCTAACAGCTCCCTGTAACTGTACTTTCTCCAAAATTATTCTTTGACTGGCCTTGTGGAGTTTTACCCTGTGCATGTACAGATTGGTATTCTGCCATGTAAATTTCTGGGGTCCTTTTAATCTCCATAGCTCCCTCTGGTCAAATCTAGTCCCCTTGGCCTCCCCAAATTCTGTTCTCTGTTTCAATTCAGCAAGATTATGTTTGGGTACCCTCTGCTTGCACCATGGTCTGCAAATTACCTCTTGGCATAAAGCTAGAATAAAGATGAGTTTGATTTCTTTCTCTCAGGAATCACATTTCTGTGCTGGCTATTGCCCAGTGTATGAAAACAGTTGTAGTATATTTTTTTCCAGTTTTCTAGTTGCTTATGGAGGGAATTACTTTTGTCGCTCCTTCATGGTGAAAAGCGGTAGTTCCCCACAGTGACAGTTTTGGGGTAACTACTCTGGCCTAGAGTACTTTATTTTGTTAAGAAATTCTGTAAGTAGATTGCCAACTGAGTGAAATATTTAATTACAATCTCCGTTCAAAGTCACTATCCATAAGGAAAAGATAATGCTTGTATATGTTTGGCAAACCGCCTCTATGTTTACAATCCCCAAAATACTCCCCGCTGTGTAAAAGAGGTCCCGATTTGATTGACTGCCATACCAGAAAAAAAACTTTTCCTTGAGGCCATGGTGTTTTATTACAAAAATAGAATAAAAACTTAGAAAACAAAATGATCCTAATTTAATG
>NW_012152639.1:0-304 GCF_000956105.1 Propithecus coquereli | reverse complement strand
AAAAAAAAAAAAAAAAAATTCTCTTGGTGGTAGTATAGAGAGATCTGACAGTTGACCTGTTGTAGAGTGACCGTATAAAATGGTGTGAGGAATTTAATTTTTAGAAAGGGAAAAAAAAACCCTTGGTTATCAAAAAAATTGAAAATATTGAATTCAACTAATAAAGAAAATTGCAGTATTATTTCATTTATTTGTTTATTCTTTGAGACAGGGTCTTGCTCTGTCGTCCAGGCTAGAGTGCAGTGGCATGATCATAGCTCACTGCAACCTCAAACTCCCAGGCTGAAGTCATCCTCCTGCCTCA
>NW_012152638.1:4444-5390 GCF_000956105.1 Propithecus coquereli | reverse complement strand
GGACCTAATGGGGGAAGCACAGCACACGTGCTTTATGTGCTTTTTAGCTTCATTTTGCTCTTAAATTCAAACTCAGTATTCAACAGAAACTACATGAAAGGAAAAATAGGTCACTTGGAAAGATATATTAGTAATGAGAAACCTAAGTTCTACTTGAGCTCTTCCACTGTGAGTCTTTCATGACAAAGTATTTCCAAGTCTCCCTCTGAAGACTCATTCATTTGAAGTATTCACTCATTTGAAATATTTGGGTGGAGTATTAAATGCCTCTCAAGTACCCTAAGATCTCAAATGTACATCTTTAGATAATTTTCTTCAGTTTTTAAAATCTGTTATTTTTGTCTGAATGCAAAATTTTTAAAAATTATTTCATCTTTTAAACAAATTGGCATTAAATGTCTTTTTTTCCCACTCCGCCATTAGATGAACAAGTTAAAAATTTGCAAGACATTAATGCTAAGGGCCAATTTGAGATATGTCATCTGATTTGGGGCAAAAAAATCTTCAAGGAAACAAGGACACACCTGCCTTGCTAATTCCTGACAACATCTGTTCTGCAAATGGGAGAGGACTAGGTGACTCAGCTTCTGCTTCTGGTTCCAGCTATGTGTATCTCGTTAGATAACAGACATAAATAAACCTTGTGGTCTATGATTCATCTCAATGAGAGAATAATATCATGGGCATGATTATGCTGCTCTCAACTGACAAGAGAAAACAAACAAAAACAGTAGGAGTGGCCAGGCGCAGTGGCTCATGCCTGTAATCCTAGCACTCTGGGAGGCTGAGGCAGGAGGATCTCTTGAGCTCAGGAGTTTGAGACCAGCCTGAGCAAGAGTGAGATCTCGTCTCTACTAAAAATAGAAAGAAATTATCCAGACAACTGAAAATTTATATAGAAAAAATTAGCTGGGCATGGTGGCGCATGCCTGTAGTCCCAGCTACT
>NW_012152638.1:2350-3045 GCF_000956105.1 Propithecus coquereli | reverse complement strand
TATAAAACACTGTTGTGGGGGGAAAAAAAAACTTGAATAAATGGAGTGATGTTTCCTACTCCAAAAGTAAACTTTCAATTTTCTCTGAGAGAAAGAGTAGAAAGGGAAGTATTGAGAATTATAGGGGACATGCGAGTTTAGAAGGGGCGGTTAAGGGCATAGTGTGGGTTCAGGTGGTAGAGGTGAAAATTTGTCTTAACGTTGACTTATAAATTAACCCAGTATCTATTAAAACCTATCGGAACACTTTCTAGAACCAGAAAAATACATATTAAAACTCATCTTGGGGAATAAGGAATAACAGAGCCTATTTTAAAGAAATAAGATGGGTTTATCCTACTCAATTGCAAACTATTAATATAAAGTTGCAGTTATTAAAATTGTATGGACCTGTATTAAAAACAGATACCACAGGGCTGGCATAGACTCCCGAAGCAGAATTCAAATTATTAAAGCTATGTAATAAATGACCTATTAGTAGTAATTCAAAAGTGAAAAAAGAATTGTTCTTAAATAAAAGTTATTTATCTTACTTTAGGTCCTGTTGATACAAAATAAAACAAATAAATAAAGTCCAAACATGTCCACATTTAAGCAGTTGGTCCCAACAACATATATGATGTTACCATTGGCAGAGCTATTAATACAGGTCTAAGCAGGCCACTCATTTGAAATATTTGGGTGGAGTATTAAAT
>NW_012152638.1:0-694 GCF_000956105.1 Propithecus coquereli | reverse complement strand
ACTCCTGAGCTCAAACAATCCGCCCACCTCGGCCTCCCAGAGTGCTAGGATTACAGGCATGAGCCACCGCGCCCGGCCCAGACCTGATCTTTTTAACCTAAAAAAATATTTTATCAGGGTATCTATAACACATATTCAGCACTTACTAACTGGTAGACATTTTTCTAAGAATTCTCCATGTATTAGCTATTACATCTCCTAACAAACTTAGTAAGTAGGACTATTAATGTTTTTATTTTACAAATGAGAGAAAACTGAGACACAATTAGCTTAAGCTCACTTACCACACAGTAGTAACTGTATTGGACACGGCTTAATATTTCTGAATATTTGTTGAACAAATAAATTAATGATATTACCTGACACTGATTTAGCCACCATTTGCAATGCTCGATGATACTAACAAGGATTATATAAATACTTATTAGTTACTATGGCTTGGGGACAAATAAATATTTTTCCTTCTTAATTAAATGCTGAAAGAAAAGAAAAAAAAAAGAAAGGGTATATTCAGGCTAGCTAAATCTTTTTAGGACATCCCAACTTCTGAAGAAGGCATATGGATATGTGTGTGTGTGGGGATATGTGTGTGTGGGGGGGGGTGTGTGTGTGTGTGTGTGTATAGAGAGCGAGAGAGAAAGGTATAGTTCCAGATATATAGATAGATACTTCCATAAATATACATATATAGATA
>NW_012152637.1:13305-13635 GCF_000956105.1 Propithecus coquereli | reverse complement strand
ACTTGAATGTAAGACCTGGAACTATACAAATATTAGAAGAAAACCTAGAGAAAACTCTTCTGGACATTGATCTAGACAATGAATTCATGACTAGGACCTCAAAAGCAAATGTAACAACAACAAAAAAATAAACAAATGGGACTTACTTAAACTAAAAAGTTCTACACAGCAAAAGAAATAATCAACAGAGTGAACAGATAACCTGCAGAATGGGATAAAATATTTGCAACTCTGCAACTGACAGGGGACTAATATCCAGAATTTATGAGGAACTCAAACAACAACAACAACCAAAAAACTAACAACCCATTAAAAAGTGGGAAAAGGACA
>NW_012152637.1:10966-11465 GCF_000956105.1 Propithecus coquereli | reverse complement strand
CACTTATTCAGTTGATTTTAGGAATGCAAATTATCCCTATTAGGTACGATGTGCAATGGGATTTAGAACTTATTTAGACAGATATTTATAAATGTCGATGGGTCTTATTGATTAATTGAAAACAAAGAGTTTCTTATCCCAAAAGAACATTTATTTATTTATATTATCATTTTTTAAATTTTTAAAATTTCAGTAGATATAGAGGTAAAGTGGTTTTTTGATATATGGATGAATTGTATAGTGATGATGTCAGGGCTTTTTGTGTATTTATAATGTGATACAAGCTTGTAAGAGGTGATGAGGTTGAATTTTTTTGTTTTTTCTTTATCGTGCAGCTGTGCAGCCTGTAGTCAAGCTTTGGAGATTGCTTTAGGAAAGAGACATAAAAGTTAGAGATTTTAGATAAAGGCACAAATTTTGCTACCTGAATTTGTGTTAAATGAGAAGGAGAGAAGTCAATTTAGCTGGTATAATTTTACTTCATCTCATTTCTTTCTTG
>NW_012152637.1:0-416 GCF_000956105.1 Propithecus coquereli | reverse complement strand
CTCCCATTATAGTGCCTGGTACTTAGTGGTCAATTAATATTTGCTGAATAGATGACAGTGTAACCATAGCCATTGCTTTTGCTTTAAAACATAGAGTTTATGGTAAAATGGACTACAGCTCAAATTTTAATTCTACAAATGTTGGCTTGATAAATCTGGCCAGACTGTCTAAGCATTGTTAGCATCAGATTTTTTTTTTCTATGATATATGTTTAATAATGACATAGAAGTTGGTTGAAAAAATAACACAGAAGACATGTGTAAAGGGCTTAGACCAGTGAGTGTTATAAACTAGTAATGGAATTTACATGAATGTGAATTATTGTTAGCCTCACTGGACTCTAAGCTTTGAGAGAAGAGACCCTATTGTTTTTGTCTACTCTTATAGTCCTAGATTCTAGCACATGGAAAGACCA
>NW_012152636.1:14114-14367 GCF_000956105.1 Propithecus coquereli | reverse complement strand
TTTGAAAAATTACATCTTTATACATTATTTGAACATTGATATAGATTTAAAATATGGGATTTTGCTTCTTCTTAAATCCTATAGAGAAACAAAAGAACTACTATCTCCAAATGCAATAATTCTGGCTTTGTATTTACCTATGTAGTTACCTTTAGAAGTGGTTTTTATTTCATGTGGTTTTGCGTAATTCTCCAATTTTGTCCTTTCATTTTGTTTTTTATTTTTAAATTTTAATTATTATGGGCATGTAATA
>NW_012152636.1:3209-4044 GCF_000956105.1 Propithecus coquereli | reverse complement strand
AATCAAAATTCTGTTTAGGTGTTATGCAGGAAAACAGAGTATTACAAAAGTGCATTGATATCAATGGGTGGTGGTGGTGAAGGAGATATAATTTAGTAGGTGTAAGGAGGGTAAAAAGGAAAGGTGTAAAGGAAGGTCTCTTAGATGAGAAGACATACAAGGTGAGATCTCTATGATGAGTGAGAGACAAAAAAACTGGGCATGTTGGTAGAACGGGGAGCCAATTTCAGAGGAATCACCATATTAGAATATTTCAAAGTTCAGGAATTTTGCAATAGGTATGGCAACTGGCAGGGCTGAAGTGTGGACCAGGCACCAAAATGTGCAGCAGACATATGAACAGGAGGGGAGATCTGAATTTTTTTTCTTCTAAGTTTACCATTTCCTACTTCCAGTACTTAAGCATATGTCAAAGCAGAAACACTTCCATGGAGAGAAAGAAAAATCCTTAGCTGACTCGGGATAAGGGGATAAAGGGGAGAGCAGGGACAGGGACATTGTTAGCACAGGGTTCTTTTCCTTCAGAATTTTGTAGTGCTTTATAGTCTTCTTGCTTTACCTGATGCTATTGAGAAGTCAGAAGCAATTTTAATTCCTAATCCAGTTTGTGTGACTGAATATTTTATTTTTCTTTCTGGAAACTTGTAGAAAATAATCTAGGTCTTCAATATTTTTAAATTTCACAATGTGTCATACTATGTATCTATTCCAATTCATTTCACTGGGCACTGGGTGAACTTTCTCAATTTGGCAATTCATGTCCTTCAGTTCTTGGAAATATTTTAATGATTTTATTAATTATTTCCTACCATCTGTTTTTCTCCCCTCTCCATCT
>NW_012152636.1:0-1094 GCF_000956105.1 Propithecus coquereli | reverse complement strand
AAGTGTAATTTTGTTACACTGATATACTGCAGCGTGATGGAGTCAGGGCTTTTAGTGTCTCTACTACCTTGGAGTTCTCATCCTTCTCTTTACTGACCCTTTGCAAATGTCTTGCAAAACCAGAGCTCTTGTGCCAAAGAGAATCATTAAACAGAAACTGGAAGAATTCTCACTTTCATTAATTTACAAGTTTACAATGTAGGCACAGAATACAGTCATGAGATCCAAAATTAAATTGCTAGTCATATTTTGTTTCAAAGTATTTTATACATAACGATTATTTTCTGTAATATCATCAATATGCACCATACTGTTGAATTATCAAGAATTAAGTAGAGTTTGTTGGCTAACCTGGGAACCTATCATTTTTAGTATTGTTTCTATGAGCATTAAATAGCATGCAAACTTTGGATTATAACTTCTTTGCCAATTGCCTACTTTCTTGTTGTTTATTAGAAGAAAATAAAATAATAATAACAGCAGCAATGATATTGATGTTAATAATAGCTGACATTAATGTTGCACTTATTGTCTGACAGGCAGTATTTTAATTTCTTTGCATGCATTAATTTATATCTGTGATATAAGTTCGATTGCTATCTCCATTTTACAAATGAGAAAATTAGAGGAAAAAGAAAGCAAAAAAAAAATTCTAAGATTACACAGCTAGTGACTGATGGAATCCAGTTTCATTCAGGCAATAGGACACCAGGTCCAATTTTCCTAACCATGAGTGATCATATGAGTTTTTTAAAACAATGCAATTCTTTAATGACTAACAGTAAAGGCATTCATATTTTCCTTGAAAAACTTTTCCAAAGTCCAAGTTGCTATATTTCCAACTCTTCTTTCTATACATTCTTTCTTCTCTCCCATTGCATTCATTCATATCTTCACCTATAATTTTACATACATGAGTGTCAAGTTAAGATTCCTAGACCTTCTACTAAGCTCAACTTTTATGTTTCCAATTGCCCATAATACATAATTCCTATATATTCCATCAGAACCATAAAAATTGATAGGAACAAAATCAGGCAGAATAATGTAAATGTTAATTGTCCAAGTTGCTATATTTCCAACTCTTCTTTCTA
>NW_012152635.1:10909-11362 GCF_000956105.1 Propithecus coquereli | reverse complement strand
TTTATAGTTTTCTAAGTATTGCATATATTGAACTCATTTTTTAGCTGCATTGATGGGTACTGTGTACACTTCTTAACTGAGGTGTTACTGTAGTTGGAACTAAAAGTAAGCTTAATTTATGATAGTTTTCAATGAACTTGATAAATAGCTTAGGTATTCATCAAAAATAAGGGTCAGAGATTTAAGACGCATGTCTGCATTCTGCAAATTAAATGTTGCATTAGGAAAAATGGATGGTCTTAATAAAAGAGAATTACACCTGAACCACAGGAAAAACTATGATTATGGTCTGAATCTAAAAATAAGACTAGGCTGGTTTCTAATCTCATAAATAGCCTAATTTCAAATTGCAAACTTTTCTATATGTATCATCATCAAGCAAGTAGGGATACTATAACTTTAGTTTGGAGAAATATAATTATCATTAGTTACTATCTATAAAATAAGTTTTAT
>NW_012152635.1:10299-10859 GCF_000956105.1 Propithecus coquereli | reverse complement strand
AGGGGAAAGTATCTAAACCTATGCAAAATTGTATTATTCTATAATACATGACCCTTTTTTAAAAATGCTTATAGGTGAGTCTTGAAGGGAAAAGTCAAAATTTGAAATTAAATTATTTAAAGCTAGCAGTTAAATTTAGCACATAAGATGACTATGACAAAAAAGAGAATATAGGGAAGAACAAAACTGAAATATCAGCGAATATGGGCCAAAATTCCAGACGTATAAAGAGGAGTCATAATAGTTTATGCCCAAGATCAAGGCACCAGTGGATTCGGTCTTTGGTGAGGGCTTGCTGTCTGCTTTAAAATGGCTGCTTGGTGTTGTGTCCTCAACATGGTGGAAGGGACAAAACAGCTCCCTTCAACCTCTTTTATAAGAGCATTGATCCTATTTATGAGGTCAGAGCCCTCATAACTTAATCACCTCCTCCAAGGCCTCACCTCTTAATACCACCGCAATGGAGATTAGTTTTCAACCCGAATTCTGGAAGCACACATTCAGATCACAGCAGCGACGCAGTGTAGGAGTAAAATTGTCTCCTAGTAGTATTCCACTAT
>NW_012152635.1:0-374 GCF_000956105.1 Propithecus coquereli | reverse complement strand
TTTGTTATATAGCAAAGTCTGTAGCATAAGAACTGAGTTCTTCAGAAAGTGGTAAATAGGATTTGGAATTCATTGTAAATGAGAATATTATAAATTTCTCTTTAGAAAATCAGAAGAAAACACTGTTGAAGTAAAAAAGACATACAGATTAACTATGAGAAGACTACAGTTTAACATCAACTTAGATCAGCAGCACTGACATGGCATTGAATCCTCAGATGTAAGACACTGAACCAAACTGGTAACTTGAGGTTCGTGGACAGAAGACAAAGTTTGTGAACAATTTTAGCTGTAATACATCACTAATTCAGGTTTGTTCAGTGGCATAGTCTGAACTATAAATTTTTTGAAAAAAAGAATAACCCATCATTTTT
>NW_012152634.1:14507-14839 GCF_000956105.1 Propithecus coquereli | reverse complement strand
AAAATATAATTTTTCTGGCCTATATATGACTTCATTGTCTTGAATTGATGTTGTACTTTATCTACTTTTTAGCTCTATTGAGTCTTGGATTATGACAGCAAGAAATTTCATGCCATATGAGTTCAGCAGATAGCTTCTAAGATTCCCTCCTTTCCAAGTTATCAAGGTTTCTTCATTTATTCTTTGGCATATTTTGCATTCCTTCATCATTTATTCCCTGGGTTGCTTGTTTTGAAGAGTTAATACTTATTCTATTTATAAAACTTTACTTTGATTTCTGTATGTATTAAATAAGCATAATGGCACTTGCAGGAATATTGTGAGGAAAAAAT
>NW_012152634.1:11650-12136 GCF_000956105.1 Propithecus coquereli | reverse complement strand
ACAAATCAGCCTAGAAGTCAATTAATTTATCCTTTTTATTGAACCACATGAAAAGATACATCAAGAATCTGTTGAAATTAAAGTGGTATTTATAATGGTAAAGAGCTCAGGGTATTTGTCTTAAAAATCTGCTATTACAGTAACGAAGATAAGTGTATGATCAAGTATTTAGCTAGTAGCTTCAGATACAAAAACACACATTAACCTGGAATAGAGAGGAAGCTTTCAATAACTGACCTTTAGATTAGCAATAAATCCTAGAAAACTGTGTGCAAGAAATAATGTTTATCTATCTGCTGTAAAGATTGTTTTTAAGTGTGCTGTTTGGATATCTCAGCAATAGTGTTAACTCAACATTCTCTAGGGTAGGTTTAGTGTAGTTTTCTGAGTTGAGGACACTATTCTGGATAGCTTAACCATTCGTTTTTTAAAAAAATTTTGGTTATGTATTTACAGAATTTGTGTAACATTTTTCAAATGATTATA
>NW_012152634.1:0-315 GCF_000956105.1 Propithecus coquereli | reverse complement strand
TGACTTCTTCTTCTCCTATTTGGATACGCTTTATTTCTTTCTATTGCCTGATTGCTCTGGCTTTTCATTGTTTTTTAACCTATTTAGCATCATTGTAGTTTAGAATCTCTACTAGAATAAAGATTACTATGTTGGGTTACCTGCTTTTCAATTTTATAGAAAATCAAATAACACGCTGTACTCCCTTGTGTCAATTTCTCTCATTTGATATTATATTATATGGATACGCTTTATTTCTTTCTATTGCCTGATTGCTCTGGCTTTTCATTGTTTTTTAACCTATTTAGCATCATTGGAGTTTAGAATCTCTACTAG
>NW_012152633.1:9386-10377 GCF_000956105.1 Propithecus coquereli | reverse complement strand
CTCCTGCCTTGGCCTCCCAAAGTGCTGGGATTACAGGTATGAGCCACTGCATATTATTTAATAGATATTTTTAAAGAATTATTGCAACTATAATTCTCTAAGCATGCAGAAGGGAATGAAATCTTGCCTACATAGTTAAACATTAGAGATCTAACAGGGCACAGAGAGGTAGATGATAAATAATTTAGCGAAATTATCAAAAAAAGATGTCATAAAAAGTTGATAAAGTAAAAGAGAAAAATACTATAGTAAAGAAAACACTGAATTTAGAACCTAGAAACATAGTCTCATTTTACAGATGAACACATTAGAATCCAGAAAATTTTTTAAGTCACGTGCCACGGGTTACCAGCAAAGGCAGTCTAATGCTCTTTTGACCCTGTCCTGCTGCCTCCCAGGGATCAATGATCATTTGTACTCCTTACAGGACCTATTGCTGCTGGCAAAGCTCTTTCTTAAAAAAAATGAACAAATAAAAACTGTGCTTCACCTCTGGACTCTCTTGACTTCTATAATACCACTCTTCTTGTTCTACTTCCTTCTCTGGTCACTTCCTTCCTGTATGTTTCACTGACTTCTCAGCTTGCTTCTTCTCACTCTAAATTTATAGCTACTTTCATGTATTCAGTTTTCACCTCTACTGACTCATTTTTCTTATTTGTGAAATGAGAGAATTGGAGTAGCCTCTTTTTTAATTCTAAAAGTGGAGTCAAAGTTAATATAGAATGATAGATGTTATAAGTCTTATTTGTTATAAAAAACCAGCATTGTCTGAACAGACGCCTCACCAAAGAACATACACAGATAAAAGTAAGCATATAAAAAGATGTTCAATATCGTATGTCATTGCAAATGAGATAACTCCACACACCTATTAAAATGAACAAAATCAAAAACACCGACAACTCCAAATGCTGGTGAGGATGTGGAGCAAAACAATTGCTCATTTATTGCTGGTGGGAGTGCAAAATGGTACAGCCACTTTGGAAGA
>NW_012152633.1:5339-5715 GCF_000956105.1 Propithecus coquereli | reverse complement strand
TGATTATTAAGGTGTTCTGTGTGGTTTTGGCTCTGGATAAAGAAGAGATTATTTTAGCTTTCAAAACAGAAATGTTCTTTGGTCTAATACTAATCCTACCAGACTGTAATTATTTATTAATTATCCCGGGACTTATGTATTTAACTATTCGGCATTTTGGCAATGAATAATCCACCCCATTGGTTCTATGTTTTTGTTTGTTGAGGTTGATTTCAAGTCCCGTAAATATAGTCTTTAATAATGTAAAGTAAACTTTTGATTGCCTAAACTGATTTTCCCAAAGTTTCCTCTTTTGTAATGGCAGGAGAGGTTAGACAATTCAGTTCCCTGTCATCTATCACCATTTGCTTAATCCTCCTACTGAAGTAAGTATACA
>NW_012152633.1:0-525 GCF_000956105.1 Propithecus coquereli | reverse complement strand
TGTGTGTGTGTGTGTGTGTGTGTGTGTGTGTGTGTGTAAGCAGAGTTTTGGTAAGAAAGTTAAAAAATTTTTTCCTGCTTTATTGAGATATAATTGAAAATAAAAATGTACATATTTGAGATATACAATGCAATGTTTTGATATATGTACATTATGAAGTACACTGTGATTTATATGCACTGTGAAGTGATTACCACAGGCAAGTTTATATATCCAACACCTCACATAGTTGCCATTTTATTTTTGTGGTGAGAACACTTAAGAGGTACTCTTAGGAAGTTTCAAGCATGTAATGCAGTATCATTAACTGTAGTTGCCAGGCTGTACATTAAATCCCCAGAAATTATTTATCTTATAACTGAAAGTTCGTATCCTTTGACCAACATCTCCCCATTTCCCTTAGCCCCCCAGACCCTAGCAACCACTGTTCTATTCTCTGCTTCTATGAGTTTGAGTTTTTTAGATTCCACATATATGTGAGATCATACAGTATTTGTCTTTTTGTATCTGGCTTATTTCACTTAG
>NW_012152632.1:3842-5110 GCF_000956105.1 Propithecus coquereli | reverse complement strand
TCTAAATTGAAACCGATCTTTTTCACTTTAAGTTGGTCTATACCATTTTTGAACAAATGTCTAAGTTAAATGACCATTTCAAATCATAGTTACCAGAGTTATAACAAAGCTTCCCCCCCTTAATATAATTTACTAGATAAAAACACTCATCTTACAAATCAATGAAAAACTAACATAACCAAACTTTAATCCAAGCAAAGAATATAAATAGTCTATTCAAAACAGAAACACAAATGATCGTTACATATGGAGTGTACTTTTAAGCAGTTCTCCAAAACAAAGCAAATAAAGCAAATCTGATTTTTATTCTGCTGATTTCAAAAATGTAGATACTCCCACCTATGTTCAATCTCAAACTACCAACTTCCTGTCGCTGAAGGTGGAATGGGAGAAAAAACTCAAAACTTATGTGAGCTGGTTCTAACACACCATTGATATAAAACATGCTCAATTTCACTAACAGAAAATGTAAGTTAAAATAACAGTTCAAAGCATGATTTTTCCACCTACAACCTGACAAAGATGAATGTATATGTCCTTTGATCCAGCATTTACATCTCTAGGAAATTTACCCTAAAACGTAGAGGACAAGTTGAAAAAAGTGTGGGTACTAGCATGCTCATTATAGCATTATTTGTAATAGTGCAAAATTGGAAATAAATTGTTTATCAATAGGATGGCTCAAAAAGCAGTCTAGAATTGTGATTAGGGATGCAGGTTCTGGAGGGACACCACTTGGGTTCAAATATCATCCCCAGCAGTTATTGTATGACCTGGGGGAAGTTAAGTAACTTCTCTGTGATTACTTCCTCATTATTAAAATGGGAAAACAATAGTATTCACTTCATAGTGTCATTATTAGGATCAAATGAGTTAATAGGTGTTAGGAATTTAGAATATTCGTGGCATGTAGTGAGTTCTTGGGGGGTATTAACAATTATTGTTATTTTGCTACATCTATTCATTGAAGGACTATTTTGGTTATTAAGTAAATTTAATTTTCCATGTGAATCTATAATTATAAGCCAGATATCAAAATATAGTAAGGTTATCACATAATTTCTGATCTTACGCTTGCAGTATTTTTCATAGCTTATCAATTATCTCATAAAAATATTTCTAAATCATGTAGAGGGAACAGACGTTTTAGCCATAATTTTCTTTGAAAGTAAATGCCCCTTTATGGGTAGAGGGATATGTGGAGAAGAAAGCTGATTAGGTTTCTCCTTATCCTTCAGAGCCTGAAGAATCATGAATGTTGATTCTAC
>NW_012152632.1:770-1312 GCF_000956105.1 Propithecus coquereli | reverse complement strand
CAGCCTACTCTTTGCTTGTTTGGAGCACTTGCAGTGCTTAGCACATTCATACAAAAAAGAGTCTCTCTCATTGTTTGTTGGATTGGACTATATATTCAAGAGAGATTTTTAAATGAGAAAAAGGAAATTAAAAAATTTCTTCCCCAAACAGTCATCAAGTAGCTCTGTATCTCCCCCAAAGTTTCCTCAATAATGGCAAAACAGGCTTTCTGCATTTCACAATCCTGATATTTTCCTATCTTTAGATTTGTTTCAAATGATATAGAAGCTTTACGTACTATCGTATGATTCTGTCTTGCCAAATCAAATATGATGTTTAGTAAATGTTTCATTTCAATGTAATTTGTCAAACACTATTCTTAAAAGATGCATTAATGCTTACTTTTTATATTTGATTTTGGTATATCTGGCCATTTCAATGAAAAGGTGAGAATTAAATCTTGGTTCAGAAATCTAATTCTTATAACTAGATTTCTACAAAAAAGTCATATTCAGTTTACAATGCCATTATCTAGGCTATAATTTGTTCTAAGAGGATTGCT
>NW_012152632.1:0-675 GCF_000956105.1 Propithecus coquereli | reverse complement strand
CAGCCTACTCTTTGCTTGTTTGGAGCACTTGCAGTGCTTAGCACATTCATACAAAAAAGAGTCTCTCTCATTGTTTGTTGGATTGGACTATATATGCAACAGAGATTTTTAAATGAGAAAAAGGAAATTAAAAAATTTCCTCCCCAAACAGTCATCAAGAAGCTCTGTATCTCCCCCAAAGTTTCCTCAATAATGGCAAAACAGGCTTTCTGCATTTCACAATCCTGATATTTTCCTATCTTTAGATTTGTTTTAAATGATATAGAAGCTTTACATACTATAGTATGATTCTGTCTTGCCAAATCAAATATGATGTTTAGTAAATGTTTCATTTGAATGTAATTTGCCAAACACTATTCTTAAAAGATGCATTGATGCTTACTTTTTATATTTGATTTTGGTATATCTGGCCATTTCAATGAAAAGGTGAGAATTAAATCTTGGTTCAGAAATCTAATTCTTTTCTTTTAACTAGATTTCTACAAAAAAGTCATATTCAGTTTACAATGCCATTATCTAGGCTATAATTTGTTCTAAGAGGATTCCTTATATGTTTTTAAATTATTGGCATGTTTTGGCAATGAAGTACAGTCTTTCATCATAAAGCAACAAATAAACATAAAATACCTGCTCGTAAAATCTCTCATTATCAGTGTTTATACATAAATGGTGACC
>NW_012152631.1:21715-22144 GCF_000956105.1 Propithecus coquereli | reverse complement strand
TGGAGATTCTGGCTCCTCTGAAATCGACAGCAGGTTGTGGGGAGATTTTGCCATCCAAAATTTCCAGGGACCCTTCAAAACTGAATGAGGAGAACAAGTCATTTCATTCAATTATTCATTATCGGAACCTGCGGAGTGCCCACGTGTGCCAGGCTCTATGCTGAGCACTGGAGATAAAAACCCTTGAGACTGGCCCTGTCTAACGAAGTATTCTAACTTGAGAGGACAGAAATCTGGAAGGATCCTCCTACTTAAAGGGTTGGCAGCGATAACCTAGACGGGAAATTACTAGACTATACCCAGACAGGCGTACTCGGAAGTTAGCCAAAGCAGCAGGGGAGGAGACAGAGAGTATGTAACTGGTCACAATTATGACAAAGGTCCTGATTCAACAATAGAAACAGTTAGAGCCGGGTAAGAGAGAAAGGA
>NW_012152631.1:10344-11245 GCF_000956105.1 Propithecus coquereli | reverse complement strand
GAGGTATCCTCCAGAGAATTCCCTGAGTTGCACAGTTCACCTTGCCTCCACTGAGTGTGCAATTTCCTGTTGGAGATTTGGATCAATCACTCCAGTCAGTAAAGTTACTCTTATTTCTCCCTGTGGATTAAGTGGCATGAGCAGTTCAGAATAGCCAGCGGCAATTTCATCTTTGCATTCAATAGATCTCCTCTGTTGTGTCCCCTGATAACAACATTTCCCTCTCTCCCTTTGGAAACTAAGACCTTCAGGTCAGTAGAGTTTAAAGTTGTGAGTATAGAAAGCAAAAACTCTGTGAGTGGGATATTAAGTGCAATAACAATGGAGCCACACCCACTTCCCGTTCTTGATTTCCAGACCCACGTGCTCTGGCTATGGAGAAGACAGTGCTGCACAATGATCTCTGATTCAAAGCATATACTGCATCCTTAGACAATGCATGTATTGCATCCAATGACAGTGGTGAAGGAAAATCCTCCAATAGGCAGAACTTCCAGTAGTATATTTGCTAATCTACTGTGAGGAGAGAAAACATTATTCTTTCAGGGAGTTGTCTCTCAAACGGAGCTAGAACCAAAACTTCAGTAAATCATTACGAATTTCAACTAGGCCAGACACTTCCAGTTACTGAGATATGTGGTGAGACTGGTTAATTATATGGACATGCGCCAACTGATATATATCCTTTGTATGCCTACAATGATGAACAAGGTCCAATGTAATCAACCAGCCCCCTGATAGCTGGCTGGTCCCCTTAGAAAACTGCCATTTCGGTGTTCAGTGTTGGTCTCTGCTATTAGCAGATTAGGCACTCAGCAGTAGCATTGGCAGGTTAGCCTTGGCAATGGGAAGTCCATATTATTGAGCCCATGCGTAACGTCCCTCCCTGCCACCATAGCCA
>NW_012152631.1:0-309 GCF_000956105.1 Propithecus coquereli | reverse complement strand
GACTTTGAAGACTTGAAATTTCATCAGGAAGGATCTAATGTGTGGATTTTTAAAAGATTCATTTGTTTGGCACTCAATAGGTACTTTCAATCAGATTAAAATTTTTATTTAGCTCTTAAACATGATTTTCTAAATTTCTTTGATAGGTCCTCTCTGTCATTCAAAGAGAGGTCCTGGGGTCTTGCCACCTGGGAAAGAAACTCTACAAGCTGTCGTTGCAGGGACCAGAGCAGTGATTTGATCTAATTACATTTCCGCAGATAATCTGGGTTTTAGCAAATGACAGTGAATTTTGGCTCCTACTAAAAC
>NW_012152630.1:424764-425061 GCF_000956105.1 Propithecus coquereli | reverse complement strand
ACTGTCAAATGCCACTCACTGGTCACTATGTAGCAGCCATGTAGTGCTTTGTTTTGTTTTTCAAAATGGACAATAAAAAAATGCTGCGAATCACGAGGAAGAATATAGGGTCTTGTCATAAAACAAATGTTAGAAATCTGTATAACATATGTGTCTATTATATTAGGTGCTATGTCAATTTGAATAAGTTATGTTATCCTGCAAGAGCAAACCTCAAAATCTCAGTTTATGCTATAAGTCTATCAGCGGTAGGCTATGGATTATTCCACAATATCTTCTCATAATGACACATGATGG
>NW_012152630.1:417696-418322 GCF_000956105.1 Propithecus coquereli | reverse complement strand
ATTATTATTCAGGAAGACAGATTATATACGATAAATGTGAAATTTTACCCAAAATTATAAAAGTAACAATTGTATCCCAAATCTTCATCTTTCTGTTACTTTTTAAATCTCTACATGGTGTAGAGGAGAAAGTATAACACAATTTTACTGAAATCGCCAGTTGTCTAAAACAGTCATTCCCAATTTTCTTCTCTCTTACTCATCTCAGAACATAGAAAGTGGATAAAGGTCATCCTCACATTTCTAGCACCCAGTGGCTATTGGTGGCTATGTGACTGCTTCCTACTCAATGAGGTATAAAAGAAGTCTGTTCTGGGGCTTTGGGGAAGAGGCGGGTTTTTTTTGTTTGTTTGTTTGTTTTTCTTTTTTTCGTAGCTAAAAAGACAGAGCCCAGAAATTATTAATAGATAGCCTTTTTATACTGCTTTTTGCCTTTGGACACGGGGAGGGAATGTGACGCTACATTTGTGGCAGTCATTCTGTGAACACAAACAAGGTGAGTGAACAATAAACAAAGGCTGGTGACATAGGAATTTGGAGGAAGACAGTCGGGGTGGCATTTTTGAGCTGATGAATGAACTAGCTCTGAAACTATCTCTTTCCAGTGTTCCTGTTAAGTGAGATAA
>NW_012152630.1:416157-416746 GCF_000956105.1 Propithecus coquereli | reverse complement strand
AAGTTATTTTTCTTGTTATTTGATTAAAAATGCATAATTTTATAAAATAGTAAGCATTTAAAATAGTTTCTATTTAATTCATTTTCATGTCCTTATAGTTGTTATAGGATAAACTGAGATTTTCCCTCTGCACACATACTGTCCCCACTTCTTCTCTTCCTCCTACCCCTACCGTGGGTGTCATTTGGAAACAATAGCTAGTAGGGTATATTTAGCAGGATGAGAGCAAGAGCTGATTGGCTTAGACATGAAAGGTGATATCGAGGGGCTGTCTGAAGAAAAAGAGATGTATGAGGCAAAAAGGAAGATTTTCGAGTGGTTTAATGAAGAATTTGATGAGATATCTGTAGAAATGGTAAGTTGTAAAACCTGTGTCTTATCTCCTTACTAAAATGCTCATGATTTATTTAGTTAGGAAACTTGATTGATTGTTGTGATGTATACAACAGCAATATTCTGCCTTAAAATGGATTAATATGACAATTGCCCTGAGAGTTTCCACTTCTCTTAAGTTTAGCGATTCAAAGTAACAAACTATTTCCTTTCAAAACCTAACTGCACAGTGTGGAAAATTTTCCAATTTTCTTCA
>NW_012152630.1:404046-404476 GCF_000956105.1 Propithecus coquereli | reverse complement strand
TACATGAATATTCACAATATTATTCCTCTATACTTATTTTCTTGGTGTTAAATTTTACAAGGCTTTGAAATATTATAGAATCTTGAAAGAGTTATCAGTATATATCTTCATACTGCCCAGCAAAATGGTCAATCTAACCTAACTTCATTTTTCCCTGAAAAGAAAATTTATTGTTGAAATCCATATTTAAATAGTAGCAATCCCTTATTTAGGAATAATATGTTAAAGAGGATGTGAACTATGTGAAAATAATGGGGTACACTAAGCCATTCATTCACTTTCATGCTTATAGTCCTTTCCTTAGCTAGTGGTTTGGAAAAAAACCTGTAATCATGGAATAGGAAGTGTTCTATCTGTCTGAATATCTAACTGGACAGCAACATCACAAAAATCTTTTCCCAGTGATCTTGATACCATATAGCCAATTACT
>NW_012152630.1:392685-403027 GCF_000956105.1 Propithecus coquereli | reverse complement strand
CCTGTCTCCTTTCTCTGCCATGGGTGGCAGCTTTGTTCCTCTTTGCTGATCTTATTTTTATCTCTACATCTTTATATGATTCTCCACAGAAAATACAGCTAGTTTGCACTATAATTTGGATAAGGAAATTACGAGTTACTTAGTTTCTTTGGGTTATATTCTATTTTTCTAGATTTTCTGCAAGTTATTTCAAGTGAGTAACAGGTGTAGAAGTTGGAAAACTTAAAAATAAATCAAATCCCAAATATATGCCATTGTATTTGTTATCCCAGTTTCTTTATCCATGCTTACTAACTCCATTGGTAGTAGCTATTTTGTTGGAAATACCTTCCCTTGCAATCCTCACCAGGGAGTTTGAAGTGTCTTGTCAAAAGGCATACTAAATCACGTATTCCCATAACTATCACAGATCAATCAATCAAATAAAACACAGGAACAAAAATAGAATTATATTTTCAAATTTACATCTGTGGATCCCAAGTGTCATTTTAAATCACCTCTCTTTTGTTGTCTGTTTTTTCATTTGCATCCCTGTCCAGCCTCAACAGGAGGACAGTCATCCAAGACCGAAAGACAAAAACTCATGTGCCAGTGGTTGACAAAATACTCATTATCATGAGGAATAACAGCCAGATCAAACACTTCAAAAGCTTGATGATTCACACCAAAGCACACAGCAATAACAAAGAAAGACTGATTGCAAAAAGTATGGATACAATTATTGACCCGATTTTGATTGTGTTTCAGAGAGAAGAATTAATTTTTTAAAGAATATGATGATGGTCTTCCATATTCTCATTCTCTAAAATAATATAATTTTTAACTAGAAAGAAATGATCTTCTTCTGCAATCCTTTTAAGGCTTAATAGTTTGTATTCATTTATGCTATTCTGAGACAAATAAAGCCAAACTATTTTAAATCAGTAAACTCTCAATGAAAATATATGTATAATCATAGGTTTTCATTAATAATCAAAGTATTAAAATACTGCAGCCAAAACACTGAAAACAGATTGACTCTATTAAGCTGTCTTTATTCCTACCATTCACCATATATAAGAGTTCTGTTAAAAATATTTACTACTTTCATTCCCATAAATCTAAATATAAAAAGCAGTTAAGTGCTTATTCAGAACAATTGAATTATATAAAATAATACCATTCTCAAGGGAGCATATGTCCCATTTTCCATACTTACTGACACAAATCTCTTGAAATCCTATACTATCTTATCTGATAGATTCTGTGTTTATCCAATCGTAACAGAATCAACTGGTAGTTAAACAATGGTTAGTCTAATGCTGCATTTTAATGTCTCACAAGCAGTGGTTTCAGGAACTAAGTGACTATGACAAATTCTTGATAAATCATAGAATTAGGTATTGACCTAACATAACCATCTTATATACCTGTGTTCTCTTTTAAAATCTTAAAAGAGAACATAAGATTTATGATCAATTTGTTTTCAAATAATAGTATTTCAACAAAAATTATCTGGATGTTTTTGCCTTTTATTCACTTTGTGAAATACCAAAATATGAATAAATAAATCTCAAATATTAATAGTTTTATTTGAGTACAGAGATAATTAAACAAGTCAGTTCTCTGTACCACAGAAAAAGTTTAGGTGGGACACATAAAAAATCAAAACTTTGGTTGGGTGCAATAGCTCATGCCTGCAATCCTAGCACTTTGGGAAGCCAAAGTGGGAGGATTGCTTGAGGTCAGCACTTTGAGACCAGCCTGAACAACATAGTGAGACCCATCTCTATAAATAAATTATATATATATATATTCACTGGGTGTGGTGGCACACACCTGTAGTCTTAGCTACTTGGGATGCTGAGGCAAGAGGATCACTTGAGCCTAGGAGTTTGAGGTTGGAGTAAGCTATAATGATTCCACTGCACTCTAGCCTAGACAACAGGGTGAGACCCTTATCCCCAAAAACAATAAAATCAAAAAGATTAAAACTTTCTGACACCTTTGGAGTAGGAAAGGATAAGAATTCATGGATCAGAAACTGTATGGAAGGACAAAGATTATCCCCTATAGAGATAAAACCAAACAAAGAGATCAAGGTCTCTTTGTTTTTGAAATTTGGAGACTTCATCCCCGAAATACAGCAAACTGATGGACCTACAAACTATAGAAATAAAAATAAATAAACCCTGGCTTCTGGTAATTACAGAATCTCAAAATCACAGCAAAATATTATTGGAAAAATAAAGTGTTTAAAAGCATTGACAGACAATCACAAGCAAAGCATGCAGAACCTGGAAGAGAATTGACAGATGAAAGGTGGAAACTCTGCTGGATAAATTGAGACATTTTACAGAGGGCGCACTTAAAGCAAAGTGACCAAAGTAGCGGAAATATGAAGTTTACATTCTTGATGGAGAAGACAGAGTATTTGGGTAGAGAAGCTATAAACTTAGGGAGAGAAATCTGGAAGGGAGGGAGATGCAGAAAGGGAGAGCTCTAAAATATTCATGTAAATTCTGCCCAAATCTGTAACTTCACTGCCACACTATGAATATTTGAGGACATTCTTAAGGGCCTGGCATAAAAGGCAGAGCTGGAAGCTGAAAGAACTGAGAAAGATCATGGTGCTACAACCAGACGTTTCTCTTTGATATATGGATTACTTGAAAGTAGATTTTCTAATTTGCGAACATGTAGAAATTTTCTAGTTATCTTCTATATTAATAACTGTTCCATATATTGCAAGGATGTGGCAACAACCCAAGTGCCCATCAATCCATGAGTGGATTATTAAAATTTGGTATATACATACAATGGAATATTACTCAATCATAAGAAACGACAGTGATCTAGAACCTCTTATACTCTCCTGGATTAAATTTAAGCCCATTATCCAAAACGAGGCACCACAAGATCGGAAGAATGGGCTTCACTTGTACTCGCCATCAAATTGGTACTCACTGATCAACACTAGGATGATCACATAGAGGTAATACTATCCAGGAATTAGGAGGATGGGGGGGTAAACCCGCAACTAAGGGACACGCACTGTAGGGGGGAAGGGCATGCCTTTAACCCTCGCTTGGGTGAGGCAAAGACATAAAGTGTAACCATAACGTTTGTACCCTCATAATACCCTGAAATAAAAAATAAAGAAAGAAATAACTGTTCCATCAATTGCACTGTGATTGAAGAACAGACCATTGACTATTGATGATTTCCTCTCTTTGAAAGTTATAGAGATTGTTCTGCAGCTTAAATACATGGTATATTTTGATCAACATTTCATAATTTTTTAAGAATATATATTCTACAGTTTTGGAGTACGGTGCCCCTTAAGTATAAATTACGTAATGTTTGTTTATCTTGTACCTTAAATCTTCTATATTATTATTATTATTTGTGTGTTTATTTGTTTCCTTTGTTGAATTAAAGAAGGATCTCACTATGATTATAGCTATGCATAGCTCTTATTTTTTTGGTTAATGATTGCTTTATATATTTTAAGCTATATTAATAGATGCATACATTTGAAATAATTTTATCTTCTTGATTAATTAAATATTTAATCATTTTGAGCTCTCCTTTATTTCTGGCAATACTCCTTGCATTAAAAGATACATTTTTAATATTAAAATATTAATATTTTGATGTTTTATTAGTGTTTACATATTATATATCATTAAATTCTTTACTTTCAATTTTCCTCTACCCTTCTATTTTAGATGCATTTTTGGAAAAAGCTGATGCTTCATTTTTTTTTCCTTGTATCAACCATATTGTCCTCTACTTACTTAATTTTTTGTATTAATTATATTGCTATCACATAAATGCAAATCTTCCTTATTATTTGCTATTTGTCATATTTCTCCTTTTCCTTTCCTTATGCCTTTTAATTATTTTTTACTTAAAAATTATTTTCTCCTCTATTAATTACTTGATGTTCATATACCCATAGAAATTCCACAGATGGGCTTTATAGATCGGATGCACTAGGTGTATAAAAGGAAGGTTTAACAATCTTTATCTTCAGTGCTTAGACACTTTGTGGAAAACTGGCTTTATCATAAATATATAAGGAAGCCTATTTAATTTTTTCTTAAATTTCTATTGCCAAAAATATTTTCGTGAAATAACTGGCACAGTGATTTCTGAGTTGTATGTTTGTTGACAATAGAAACGTGAGGTTTACAGAGCTGAAGAAACAATTTCCCTCATTCAACCTTGACGGTGCACAATGCACATCAGCTTAGTCTGGCTAACGACTGTTTTGTTTTTTTTTTCTTTACTAAAAAAGTCAGTCAGACCTAAGATACTAAGACACTGCAGAGGATTGAACAAGGGAGACATCGTAATTGGTAATTTTAAGTCATTTATGTTAGATACATTTGCATTTTGATTCCTGTATAACAAGATGCATTAGGAAATGTTCACATATGCATAAGATAGAAAAGGAAGTCCTCATGAAATAAAAGTCCTAGAAAGTATATTTCTTTTCTGGATATGAAAACTATGGGCAGAACTATGCCTGCACAATACCAAAGGGGAATCAAAAAGAATATCTCTTGCTAAGTAACAACGTTTTAAAATAGTTGAAACATTGAATATGATAAACTTTATATGACTAAAAATCATAAGTTTTTTTCATTAGGCACAACATTCTGACTTTCTTAATATAAAACATACTGCAGGGAAAGGAATGATCTAGAAAACTCATACATGTATATTGGGGAAAAATGCAATGAAGAAGCAAATTTTATATGCCAGCCTCTGTTCCTCTAAGAATAACCTATAGGCTCCAGAAATAAGGGTTCTACCTGCCAATTTTCTCCCAGAGAAAACCAAAGAAAACAATATTATATAGTCAGAATTTTGTCCCTTCTGTTGTATTCTATCCTTTTGGAACGAAATCTATGTTTCCCAGTAATAGTATGGAGGATAAATGACATTGCCTTCTCACCAAAATAAATATCCTACACCTACTGTTGTGTATACATGATACACCAGTTTTATTTCAGGTATTACAGTCATAACCGAACAAAACCTGTTGATGTCCAGATATCCTTCACACTGTTAGAAGAGCAGCGCCCAAGGTTGCACTTCCTTTTGTTCAAGGACTAGATTTTAAGAGCGGAGAGATTTATTTTACAGCGAAGGAACTTCACCTAAATTTTCTTCACTTAGAAAAGTTCAATTGTCAATGGCTGCTGAAATGAAGGGTAATTCAGTGACTGTAGATAAAGCTCGAGGTAGGAAGGTCTGAGTCATAGAACTTTAGTTTAATGGCATTAGGAACAATAGTGAACGTAATTAAAATGAGATTCTTCATGATCTGCTATCAGCCATACAAAAAATATCTAATATAATTGAGATGGTGAACATGTGATTTATTCAAGGACAAAACATAGGAAGAGATAGAATAGAAGGAAGCAGAGAAAGAGATAAATGAGGAAGAACAATGGCAAGAAAAGTAATATTTACTTAATGTTTATTTTGTGCAAGGCACTGTACTAAGTTCTTTGTATGCATAATCACATTCAAAATTTATAGCTTCATTCATATACACATAGAGTTATTGTGGATTATTGTGAGGAATAATATTATCATCATTTTCCAATGAGAAGTCTGCAGTTTAGATAGGATATGAGACTTGTCCAATATTGTCCTTAGAAGAGGATTCAAAAATCAGAACTGACTGCAGCATGTACAGAATTAAGTATAGTGTACATTCCCCTCCTTTTAGAAATGTTAAGCCAAAAGGCTCATCTAATTTGGGTCTAGTGAGAATCTATACTTACTTTACAAAATTCATTTTGGGCTAGATATAATAGGAAAATCAATTCTAATCCCTCCAGGTCAGAAATCTGGATGAACAAATTACAAGAGGAGTCAAAAATAAACTTATTCAGAAAACAAGCTCTTTATTTCCTTCATGCAGAAGCCTCTTACTTAGGTGGGCTCTCTTCTTGTACCTGTGGTCTGCATAGCAAAGAAGGGCAAATCAAGAGGCAGATTAACTGGCACACAATTAAGTTAATGAATTTCTTCCAACTCTATTGCAGTCACTCTAGGGAATGACTTCAATAAAAAAAAAAAAGGAGGAATAAGGAGAACTGAAATAGGTATGGCACAACCATCAGTTTTAAACACAAACCTCAAAACCAATGAAGCAGCCTGTTTTCTTTATTTGGAAAGAGCCCCACCCATAGACTGGAGCTAGCATTATCCCCATAGACCATCATGGCCCACAAAAGACAACTAGAGAAAGATAAATTATACTTTTTGGTGTTTTATTTTGTTTGTTTCTTAAACCAGTCTCACATGTGTTTTTGCATTATGGCTTCTTCACTGCTCGTCACAACCTCTGGATTTGGGAGTCAGTCAATGCATTAACCGTAGGTAAAGAATGAGAGATTTGAACACGTATTTTCTCCCTAAGAATAAATAAATCCTTGCCTGTCACATTAAAAATAAAGCTCCTTCAACCAGCAAAGACTGTATAATGCTCCAAACCACCCCAAAACACATCTTTCTTTCTTTCTCTTTAGGAACAATATTCTTTTCACTCGTGTCCCATACTCCTTCTGCCAGACTCTGCCTCTCCCAAGAGCCTCCTTTGTCTGGATTTTTCTCTCTCAGGACACTCTTTATCAGCTCCAGCTGTTGAAGTTAAGCTTTTTTTCTTTACTTCACAAAGAGTTTTTAGAATAGAGAAACTTTAATTACAACCCTTTAGAGAGTCACCTGGATTACTTCGAATTGTTGCCTGGATCCTCTAATTTTTATCCAACCCTGCCTTTGGGACTAGTGAACTGCAGTGGAAAAAGCAGGTGCTTTTAAACAAATCTATCTTTATAAAAGTTCCTCCTATGCCACTAAAAAGCTGGTGATGGTGGGCGAGTTGTAGCATTCACCTTCATTAAAAAATGGAGAGAAAAATTCCTACGCTATAGGGCTACTGGGAGATAATACAGGGGAAGCATCTGGTATGATCTTGGCACATATTGGGAAATATTTTGGAACTCTTGAGAAGAAAGAAAGTCAAAACTTTGACCTTAGACAGGGGTTTGGGAGATGTGGAAATGGTGGAAAAGAAGAGAGGTGAGGAGTGAAGATGATGTATTTGTCGTTACAAGAAGAAAATATGATAAATAGTTGTGAAGTTCAGATCAATTTAGGGATCAGAATATGCTGATCACTAGGGGAAGCTTTATCAGGCCCTCTGCCCTCCCACACAAGTATCCTTATTCCTCAAATTGTAAATCAGCCTTCCTGTCTTAATCAGTTCTGGCTACAGAAATTACAAATTACTATAGACTGGGGGGCTTATAAATAACTGAAATTTATCGCTAATGTTCCTGGAGGCCGGAGGTCTGAGATCCGGGGACCAGCAGGTTCTGGTGAGGGCCCTGTTTGGGGTACAGACTGCAACTTCTCTTCTATCCTGACTTTATGGGAAGATGGTGAGAGAACCTTCTGTAGTCCCTTTCATGAGGGCACTAATCTCACCTGTGAGGGCTCCGCCCTCATGAACTAGTTAATGCCCAAAGGCCTCATAATACCATCACTCCAGAGGTTAGGATTCCAACGTCTGTATTTTGGAAGGATGCAAACATTAAGTACATGGCATTTCCCTAATTCTTTTCTTCCTTGCCTCAGTCCCTCAGGAAAACTCTGGAGTAGGAAACAGACATGAGGGCATGATCCTATTTCACTTTTATGATACTCACCACTGTGTCCCCAGTGAAAGACAATTTAGTGTTTGTTTTCTGCAGTTTATTTGGAAATGAAAGGTATTGGATGTCCCAATAGCACCCATCTGTGTTGGTGTTGTGATATAGATGCTAGCCAGCCAGTGTCACTGCTAGGTTGGTCTCCTCTGCTAGGTGGTGTGCACCCCTTGGCTAAACATTCTTTGTGAAAAGTCATATCGATCCATCATTCTATTACCGTCTATTCATATTTTTTGAAAGAAGTGTACACCTAAGACATTTCATAAATTAATGGTAATAAAGGTGGTAGTGATAATAATGATAATTTTAACAACAAAATACATTATCATTGTTAAGGAACTACTAGGTAACATCTCTGGGACAATTACTTTAAATGCATTATTTCATTTAATTCTCATGAAAATGCTTGTAAGTTTTAATACACTTATTTTACAGTGATGACCAAAGATGTACATCAGTTAAGTGATATGCTTAGGCTCATATAACTATGTAACTACTTAGTAGCATAGCTGATATTCCAGAAAAGGAGTAATTGCTCCAATATTATCCCAATATATTGGACAGAGACATGATTTATAGAGCTAACACCCTAAGTATTGTAACACAGCAAGAGAGTGAAGATTACACTGACCCTTTTCTCAATGGATTTGGGTATTTACTTTGATGTGTGTGTGTGTGTGTGTGTGTGTGTGTGTGTGTGTGTGTGTGTGTGTATTTGCTATACCTTGAACGCAATGTGGCCACATATTTAAGTGAATTACAATAATTTTTTAATATACATATTAGTTCCAAGTTTGCAGATGTGCTATAGGAAGCTCAGTGAAATAAAGAATTTCTCCCAGATCACTTCCATAATAGGCATAAGAAATGAAATTCAAATTAAGTCAACGTCTCCTATGGTTTCTCCATAGTTCATTTCTTCTACAGTTAATGGCAAATTTATTTTTTAAAAGTTGAATTATAATTAAATATGTTTTATGTTTTGTGGAAATATGTAGTATATCAATTTGTTTTCTTTGCATTTCATTTTATTTAGTAATTAATAACAGCCAACCAAAGTTGTGAATGTGAAGGAACTTGTGTTTATTAGGTAAACATAGCAATATGCTAACAAAGTTGTTACAGTCACTTTGACAGAAATTTAAGAGGATTCTGCAGTTCAGCCTGGGAACATAGATAATACTGTGTTATAAACGCTTAACAAGTGGATCTCTGGAAGGGTAGGAGCCCTCATTTTTAGCATATGTCTGTTTTCATGATGTAAATACTCTCACTGTGGCCAATTTCAAGCTAGCAACACTACGTCAGTTAATGTGAAGTCAGGAAAATACGTACACAAGGTACTCTCCAGCTCTTGCAACCATCTCTGCACCCCAGTGAAGGTCATGCCACGAAAGCCACACTTTAATCTGAACATGAAGCAGGAAGGTGATAAAGTCATAAAGTTCTTACCTGATTTTAGTCAAGACCAAGTAAATATTGCTTCCGAAGGAAGAAGCCAAATTTTATACTGCTGGTATGTTGGCATTGGACAGCTTTGACATTATGTTACGTTCTACTGTAGTTCATATTTTGAATCTTTTCAATCTCGGTTTATTCCTTCCATGGCCACATTTCTAAGAAATTTTACAATTTCCTTCCCTATAAAATTCAAGAGTTGGTACCAGTGCTAAATTGGACTTCTTACAGAAAGGTGAGTCTCATTCATCAAAAATGACGGGCTATATTGAGCTGGCAAACTTACTCCTTTCTTTCATTGCTTCAATAAATCATTCATTTATGGAAAAAGACTTTAAGGACATCCTAATAATTTCACTTCCACAACTCCACTAATATCAAATTCTCAACATTGAAGGTACTAAGAGCAGCTATGAGATAAATAACATCTACCAAGCAAGGTATGGTTTCCAAACCACCCAAGAGAACACTGGTTCAGGTGAAGTATAATAGGGCTTCAGACACATTTCTGTGACTCCACTGAGGAGTTTAATAATCTTAGATTGTCAAACAAACATAGGAGAACAACTTAATTGTGTTGGAAATGAGTTTCAGTAATACTATTTTGAGATTATATCCAACATGTATCTATTAGGTTCCATTTTATGCAAGGCCCTGTAGGTGATGTGAAAGAAAAAAAAGAGAAAATCACTTTACATTGGCTTGACAAAATTTACACAAAAACAATAATAACAGAACATTCCTATAAGAGGGTGATCACAGCTTACATCAGGAAAGACATATCCTGGAGCTAGAGGAGTACACAGAAATGACAAGATTTTATGAACTGATATAATCGGAGGAGAATTTATAAAGATGTTAGGATGCAAGTCTGGGTTTGAAATTGTACCAGGCATAGTGATGAGGAAGCATCCCCAAGAAAGGTGCAAAAGGAAAGACAATTTGATGATTACAACAGGAGAATAAATTGTAACTATTTTAAGAATTGACTCATTCATCACTAATGAAAAGAGAGAACTCTTTGCAAGAAAGAATATGGGACAGGGGTTTCATACTCAGATGATTACATGGGGCCTGGCAGTTTATACAAATCAACAAAGTGGGCACAATGTAGGGGATAAAAGATCTAAATTGTGCAGCAGTATCATTTATTTTTTCCCCAAACT
>NW_012152630.1:389026-390570 GCF_000956105.1 Propithecus coquereli | reverse complement strand
AATAACTCACTTTATGAAACAATTCACAATGTATTTTAAGGCAGAATATAATTCAGCAATTACATTATCCCACATATACCTTAATATAACAATTTTTAATTTTTTTTTGTAAATTGAAAATTACTACATATTAGTTTGTGAAATCATTTTGATGGGTCATACACAGAATTTTTGAAAATGAATTAGAATAGATAGGAAAAGATCTACATTCACCAAACATATTAAAGGTAAGGGCTTCAGTCATAAAAAATATTTCTTGGGAGAGGCAATCCACTATGGGCCTGATGTTCCTGTACATACTTGCTGGATGTGACCATTCTCTTCCCAGGCCACTACTCAGGGCTGTGTTTTCAGCAAAAAGTCTTGAGAGATGAGATAATATCTCCTCACAGACAAAGTGCAGGCTTATGATACAAGCAGAATATCACCTACACTCAGTGTTTCTCTCTTCTAACACAGACCGCTGTGTGTTTAGACATTCATCATGAGACTTTTGTGTCATGGCTCTGGGACTTGAAGGGCATGAGAAATTGAGGCCAGCAAATGTAAAGCTCTGGTTACTGCTTTTGCCATGAATATTAAAGTCCTTTGTCTCTGACTTGGGACTTTTGTGTGTTCTACCAAGCATTCATAAAATAATACAGTGTAGGTTGGTTATCACCTTGCAAGTAGGACAATATACTATACTTGACACAGTTTTTACAATATTTTTCTGGCCACAATATAAAATTTTTCTGGTCACAATATAGAATTTTTCTGGTTGTGGATCACTATCAAAAATCTTGAAAGCCATTAATACTCTCTGTACATAAACTGAGGGATGTATAAAACATAATTCATAATGGTATTGTATATATTAATAATAATCAAAATAAAATAAAACAAAAGCTGAAAACAACACAACTGTTATTCATCAGGAGGATAGCTAGATAAATTATAGCATAGCCATCCAATGGAATATTATACAGCAATGAAAATAAACAAACTACAGCTACATGCAACAAATTGTATGGATCACAAAAACATTATTGGGAAAAATCAAGCCAATAGCAGAAGACTACCTATAGTGAGATATTTTATAAAATAAAATTAATTAAGCAATAAAAGTAATTAAGCAACACATGATTTAAGACTCCATACATGTGTGGTAAATTATAATTTATAAACTAGCAAGACAATTATGAACAAATATTCAAGATAGTGGTTATGACTAGAAAAGAATCCAGATTGTGTGATTAGAGTAAGCATTTAGGTAGTGTAAATGAAGAGTGTGTATACAGGAGTGCATTAATGAATGGTTCACAAAGTAAAATAGAAAATATATATTTTCACATGTCAAATATTATTTGATAAATTGAAAACAAAATATGACCCAAATCCTAAAATGATGTAATACAGAGTTGGAAAAGGAGAATGGGCAAATCATGAAGACTAAAAATAACAAAAACTATTTGTTGCAATCTTTAAAATAATTGTCACCAATGGAGAATAAAATAACTTAATTTCAAACTGCATTATTTTTTATTGCATGGAGAATGGACTGT
>NW_012152630.1:382469-388258 GCF_000956105.1 Propithecus coquereli | reverse complement strand
GGATTAATAAAATGTGGTATATGTATACCATAGAGTACTATTCAGCTTTAAGAAACAATGGTGATATAGCACCTCTTGTATACTCCTGGATAGAACTGGAACACATTCTACTAAGTGAAGTATCCCAAGAATGTAAAGACAAGCACCACATGTACTCACCATCAAATTAGTATTAACTGATCAACACACAAGTGCACATATAAGAATAGTATCTATTGGATGTCGGGGAGGGGGAAGGGAGGGGAGAGGAGGGGACGGGTATTTGCATACACAAAGAGCGCAATGCGCACCACCAGAAGCATGGACATATTTGAAACTGGGACTTAGGGGGGAGGGGGGGCAAGCGCAACATACGTAACCTAAACATCTGTACCCCTATAATATGCTGAAATAAAAAAAAAAAAAGATATTTGCTAGATCCAGAACCTATATGGCCATAGCTGGGTTCCTGTATCTTTGGAATCGCCAGCAACCAATCTGCTCACTGCCCTGGCCCTCTACATTGTATATTTGACCATTCTTTCTTGCCATGGAGAAAGAAGCAAGCCATAGTAACTTTACAATCAGCAGTTAACCCCAGGGTTTCAGAAGTGTACTTCCCTTGTTTTTCAAAGCAATAGTATCTTACTCCCAATAAGGTATGAAGAAATTGTTAAAAAGGGAAGAACATAAAGCCGGTGGGAATGTGCTATAGTTCTAAATTAATGCTAGGATTGGCTCCAATCTGCTGAGGGAATTTAAAGCTTCTCAAGGCCTGGACACGATGTAGCAGACATAGAACAAAAGCCAAAATAGTAGGTTTCCAGATGGTAATGCTGAAATAGCTCTGAAGAGAAAACTCCACCATCTCTGAGCTTGCTTGAATCCTCTTACTAATATAAGCATCACTCAAATTATTAAGCATGTTATTTCTGGAGAAGGAAGCAGCATATGGCATTAAGTGTTAACATAATAGATACAAACACATTTTTCTACCTGTCATGTATTAATAAAGTTCACAGAACAAAATTCTCCCCATTCATTTATTGGGTTTGGTAGTGATAATGATATATGTAGTTAAGTTTAGTATAGACTGTGTTCTTCCAATTTTGCCTCATACTCCCACCTCTGGAGACTATCACCGGATTTCTCTACTCAATTATTTTGTCATTTTAATTCTTTTCAAGAAGGAGCATCTGAGGTAGATCACAGCAAACACTGTCCTATGTCAGCCTGTATTCTGTGTGGTCATACCTTTCTATCATCTGAACACATCTCTATCACCATTTTCCCAAAACAGAACCACTGTTAGCCTCTGAGACATCTCACTGCCCCCATCACCGCTGCTCCTCAATGTTGATTTTCCTCTCTATCCTCTTCATTGAAAGAGTAGAGATTGAGGCAGAGGGCTTTCGAATGACTTAGGCTGAAGCCCTAAAAAGCCGTTTATCAGCTACAGTGTGACCCATGGCCAGAGAGTGAATGTCTCTGAGACTTAATTTCCTCTTTAGTAAAAATACTTGCTGCCTCCTCTGGTTGTGAAGATTGACTGAGCTGAGTTAGGTGCAACATCAACTGGTGACTGGCACAAAGTTCTGAATGATTTGTGGTACTGATGATGGTGAAAATAAGAAGGATGCAGAAGATGATAAAAATAATAAGCATTAATATAAATCCAAAGAATTTAAAGATCTCTCAATATCATCTCAATATAAAAATGTTTTTGATGATCAAAACAAAATTTTTTTGAATATCAAAATGTTATTAAGATCATATCAGATTATTTCCTTTCAGTCATAAGAATACCCAGAATATGACCTAGGAAAATGACAAGATATACCCTTTCAAACACTAGATGATATAAGGTATAAAATTTACAATCAAGAAATTCCTTTCAAGGACATTTTCTAGTGATAATTTTAAAGGAAGCATGCTTGAGAAATTAAAATGTACATGGACTAATGTGAAGCTGTAGAAATATTCCCTGTATGATTTGTATTTTAAACATTTTAATTAACTAGATTCATTACACATGCTTTTGGTTAAATACACCAGTACCTTTGAGAGAATATTTTATTCTTTCCTTATACTTTGTATAGTTTAACATAAGACAAAATATGCTCATAATTTTATCTTATCAGTTCTCTGAATTGTAAAATATTTTCTGTCTCAGATTTTGAGGAATTTGTATTCGAAACTTTTCATCATTACATAGAGCATTGAAAGAATCTAAACATTTGGGGTTTTTTTTCCCCCATTTTCTGATAGAAATGTGTGTTTGGGGAATTTAGAGGAGAGAGAATGTGCCTTTTCTCTTAGTTGTGAATTGCCCTAAAAAAATCAGGGACACATCATGAAGAAAAAGTATAATTGAAAAGTGAAGGAGTCAGTAGGGGACATTTCACGGAAGGAACTTGATCAGACAAAGGCACATAGACCGAAAGCTTGGAGTACGACCTTAGCAAATGGAGTTTTCATTGAGAAGCCAACTGAAAGCAGGTTACACTGAAAAGGAAAATTTAGTTTAAGAATGCATCGCTATTACATTGAAGCCATAGCCAACAGGGTATCTGGGCCTCACTAGAGGCTGGAACAAAGACATGAATATCAGTAAAAAGAGAAGCAGTTGTTCTTTCCTCTGTCTCTGTCTCATGGAAAACGAGTGCTTGTCTCTAATTCTCCTGTGTCATCTTCTGATTTTCTTCCTCTGCATACCGGTTTTCTAGGCTTTTCTTGTATTTGATCCATTATGACTGTCTCAACATGGCACCTCCAGTCTTCTTTCAGCTTGAGTTCTTGTCACTATCTAACTAGTCTCTGTCCCAATTTGGGAGAGATAATAGAATTAACTATGTTTTGACGATGATTTCTAAAATCAACTGTGACTTGAGGGAGGAATAATGTGGTGTACAGGCTACAAGCACCATTTCTGTAAAGTGTGCAATACACCGAGTACAAGATGTGTCTTTTACACCTAGAAAGGAAAATGGGTATGAACTCACTTTGACTAGAGGAAAATATTTCTAAAGAAGAACACTGGTGCAAGCAAGGCTATATTAGATAAGAAATACTAGATGATGTAATGGGTAAGTCTCAAAATCTCAGTGGCTTAATAAAATAAAAATGCATATCTGACTCATGCAAAGTCCAACTGATAGATGTGCTGGAGGCGTAGACAGTTTGTCTGCTGCACACATTCAACTATATCATCTGTTGGAAGCTCAGTCTTCCAAGATTGCCCTGGGTTTTGTCATCCAGGGACCAGAAAGGAAAATATAATGGAGAATCACATATTGGAATTTCAGATGGACCAATCCCAGAAGTGAGACACATCACAATGGTTGAAATTCCATTGACTGAAACTCCATTATATGTACACACCTAATTTTAAGAGCGACTGGCATCTTAGTCTATTTTGTGTTGTTATAACAGAACACCTGAGACTGGTACACCAGCTATTCTTAAAGGTATTTCTGCAGCCTGGGAAGTTCAAGGACACAGCCCAAAGGGAAGTGGACACGTGCAAAGAGACAAAACTCAAGGACTGGCCTGGATTGACAACAACGCACTCCTGCAGGAACTAACCCATTCCTGCGAGGACTAATCCAGTCTTACTAGAGCAAATACTCACTGTCAAGAGAACACCACAAAGCCATTCACAGGGGATCTGTCCCCATGACCCAAACACATACTGCTAGGCCCCATCTCCTACCACCAAGAAATCGGGAATCAAATTTCAACATGAGTTTTTGTGGGGAAAAGAAAAGCTTATCCAAACCATAGCAGATGGAAAAGGAGTTATAGATTTTAGGAAGAGAGTATTTGGGATATTGATTATCAGTCCAAAAATGTTGGGCAGCGTTTTTTTGCTAATGTCTAATTAAGGAATATTTTTGAGTTCATTTGGTAAAACAATTTGAACAGTAGTTCAAGTGATATAATTTGACTAGTCTATATCAAAGGAATTAAAAGTGAGAAGACTAATGATGTAAATTTATGAAAGTTAGGGCAAAACGTTACAATACAAAGATTTTAGGGAATTAATTTCAACACATCTAGAAAAATAATTGGACATGGAGATTAACACCTCCTTTATTAATTCAAGATCTATTTATTAAATATTTACTCTATGCCAGATACTGGGGTAGATACTAAGAATGTAATAGTCCACTCTTCATGTACTACATACAGCTGTAATCTAGTAGAATTGGCAGGTAGGGAGAGATAATAAATTATTAATGCTGTACCTAATTCAATTGTGATCAATATTGTGACAATGATAGAAATCAATTGATGAGTATAACAGACTAGCCAGGTTCTTTCACAATAAATGAAATGTAATTTGTGTGTGTGTGTATTTACATGATTTGGAAGATGCTTATGACTTTACAGACAGGGAATTCAGAAAAAAGGAAGAATGTACATAAGAAAGCCACATTTGATGGGTAAGGTGATGAGTTCAGAGTTAGAACCACCAATTTGGGGATGCCAACTAATCTATCTATTATGTATGCCAGGTGTACATATCTATTTGTTATCTATAAATGAGGGGCAGGAAATGATGGTAGGAATGCAAAGAAAGTCAACTTGTGGATTCAGACAACTCTGATATAATGTAGACAATTCATTGCGACTTTTGATGGATCCAACCCACATTTGTATCCTGCACAAAAATATTTCTTACAGTGATTTGCAATGTACATTTCTCTTTTGCTTTCAAAATGTGTGGGTTTTTCTTAGTATAGTTATGATGCGTGCTGGGGCTGATGGTGATGGCCTGGAGCATGCTCAGGAGGCAGGTGGTACAGATGGAGAGGCCCCTCGTCACCCTGCTCAGGTAGAAAAATGCCTTACATTGGAAGTCATTCTGAAAGTTCAATAACTCAAACAGCTCTGGAGACTCTAATAATAGTACAATGAAGAACTTCACTGTGTGGATGAAGGCCAAATGACAGACCGTCATGTCAGTAGGTTTAGGCCTGTGATCCAGAAAGAGTATGAAGACACAGAAGATTAGGAGGAAGGTGTTGGCTGAGATTCCAAAGCCAACTTGTAATAATAGGCATTTTTTAATGGTAACAAAAGTTGAAAATGTGTTCATTGCAGTGATGAAAAAACAAATATATTTTGTATATCTCAAAAAAAAATGTTGATGTGGCTGAAGTTGCTTCTGGACTATTAGTTCTTTGAGAGTGAAGTGTATTTATACATCCTTTCCCACCCCCTCCTGCCATATATTACTCAGAGAACCAGAAATAGAGCAGATGCTGAGTAATTATTTGATGAATGGGAGAGGATACAGAAAAGGATGATGAATGGGTACTTTTATGTAGAGATGCACAAGGTCTAGGAGCATAGGAAAGTGGAGGTGCAAAAATATTGGAAGCACGAGAAAGCATGTTGTACAGCAAGAGCAAAGTGTGAGAGTAGGAAGGTGTTGGGAGACAAACCAGGATTGATGAATCAGAGGCACATAATGCAAAGCCTGTCATGACTCATTAAGCAACTTAGACTTTATCCTAGAGAAAAAGAAGTCATCATAATGTTTTAAAGTTGTGAGTAGTTGGAAAAAAATAAAAAAGATTGATGGGAGCATGGAGGAGAGCTAGCGAGTGGAGGAACAAAAAGATATTTCAACATTTCAAATTAAGAACAGTGATGATGAACTCAGGCATGCTCTGTGTGTCTGCGTGAAAAAAAAAATTCCATTTCTAGAGGATTCTTTAGACTAGTAGAATCTGTAAAGCTGGGGAAATGCCTCTGCAAGGCAAAACCACTAATCTCGTTCCCTGTGATTAATGCAGAGGTTT
>NW_012152630.1:370437-382359 GCF_000956105.1 Propithecus coquereli | reverse complement strand
CATAGATGTTTTTCTTCCAGAAACCCACGAGCAGACTTCCTCACCAGATGTGATTCTATAGAATAGTAGGTGCTCATGTTGGAAAGTTTATCTAGGAACTCCAGCGACAATAACTCAACATAACAAAAGCAGCAATAGACTATATGTAAAAGGACGGGTGTGACTGAGCTCCAGCTTCAATAAAACTTTATTAACAGAAAGAATTGGTCTGCCAAATTTGGAGCATGGGTCATAGTTTGCCAATCCCTGATCTGGTACCTTATTATTGTAAGAAATAGTGTTATAGCTGTGTGGGTCAACGTCATCAAGACTAATAAAATATCCACCAAAGATGTCTTAGCATTCTACTGAATATCATGTGATGCCATTACTAAAAGATTATTATCTGGGTATGAGGAAAAATGCAAATGAAGCACATATTGAAAATGATTCTTTGACTTCCACAGGGGTCAGTAGCCTTAGGGATCTGATGTTACTTAAAAATGAGTTCCCTTAGATTACACTGATCTGAAATATCTACTTAAAATATTCGCTTAATAACTTCATAGTTGTTTTTTCAGCCACTACGTTACTTTTAAAAGCTACCCCCTCACTCAAAAACCTAGGATAGTTGTTGCATTAGTTAGAATTCTCCAAAAAATCAGCAACAACAGAAACAACAGGATATATACACACACAGATAGAAAGGAGGGGAGAGGGATAGAGGAAGGGGAGAAGAAAGATACACTTATTTACTATGAGGAATTGGCTTATGTGATTATGGAGGCTGAAAATTTCCATAATCTACTACCTGCAATCTGGAGACCCAGAAAATTCATTCTGAGCCCAAAGACCTGACACCAGAGAAATTCATGATGTAAATCTCTGTAGATTTAAGATATAATCTTCCCGACTACAGGGGAATATGAGATGAGGTGTCCCAGCTCATACAGTGAGGCATAAAAACAAGGAGGTGGATTCCTCCTCCTCTGACTTTTTATTCTATTCAGGCCTTCAACAGATTGCATAATGTCCGCCCACACTGGGGAGGGCAATCTGGTTTATGGAGTCCACCCATTTAAACGCTAACCTCATCTGGAAATACCCTCACAGACACACCTGAAAAGAAGGTTTAAGTTGGGTCCCCTTGAATGGTCACTTTGACATGGTTAATAAAATTAACCATCATGATATTCTGTCTACTGACCATTTAATTATTTGATGATTGAGGAAATCAAATAATTTCTACCTACCTCCCTGGCTCCATTCTATTTCCCCATATAGCTTTTCCATTGTGTTTTTCTTTCACCTGTATTCCATCCCTCTATCAAGACCCATGATTCTGAAATCTCAGATGGAATTTAGCTTCACTTTATGATGCAATTTTTCTAATAACCTCCTTTGTAGCTATCATTTGAGGACTTTCCTTGCTCGTGATGGGGCCCAGTCCAAGGGTCCAGAATTTCAGCCTGAGCAAGTACACTTGTTCTAGAGGGTAGTTCAGATGTATAACATTCATTCACATAATAATTTACAATAATTTTAAACTATTATTATAGGATTATGACAATTACAATTAAATGTTTACTTTGTGTTTAATATGTGTGCATAGAGCATATTGACATTATTTTAGAAATTGTCTTTTGGTATGTTTTTCTTATTGTAGTCCTTGCATTGTATATTTATGAATATGCACATTTACAAAAACATTTATATATTAATATATAAATATTAAATATGTATGTGTTCCCAAGCACTCCCTATTTAAAAAGAAAAGTTTATCTTTTATACCTAGATTCTTTAAGGAAACTTGTAAAATGTTTACTAAAGCATTTTGACTTCTTTCTTATGAATTCTGGCATTTTCTGAGAGTTCAGTCAAGGTCATGTGATGTTCAATTTTTAATCAGTTATTTAGACCCAGTATTGATAGTTTTCAACATCAACCAATAATACTTCTTCTGGAAGTTTTGTCCATGTTTTCTACATCTCTTCTCCATCACTCTCTTTTATTATCCTGAAGAGAAAGTATTATTTTTGATTTTATGACAGCTCAGCCACTTCTATCAAAGAACAACCTTTGTCATTTCTCAGTATCTATCTTCTTCTTTGTTGATCTCTTGCTCCCTCTGAATCAGAAACATTCCTGAGATTTATGGACACTTCTTGTACAATGTTCTTTTCATTTTTTTGCTTGGATCTTTACTCATTTTGGTTCTAGTTTCTTTAGCTCCATTTTGGATATTTTCTAATCTCCCAGTATTTGAAGTTTCTGACTGTCTATTAGTCTTTTTTCTATACGTGCACTTTGTTCACTTGTAGACTAGTCTAACCCATTCATTTCTCTTCCTAAGCAGATAGAAATCTCCATTTGAACAGATGATTTTGTTTTTGTTCAGTGTATTTTTCCCATACAGTCCTCAAATACTAAATGATTAAATTTCAATTTACTGAGGGCCTACTATGTGTCAACAGTATCTAAAATAAAAAAGGTTAATTAATTTTCACAATCATAAAATTGCTATAATTCTACAGATGAGTGACCTGAAGCTCCGATAGATTAAGAGGTAAAATGTTACACAACAGGTCCTGAATTCATTCTCCAAATATTTACCACACTATTTCCAAATTTAGGCACTGGGCCAGATGTTGGGAATGTAGCAGAGAATAAGGCTTTTGATCTCTATGCACTCATGGAGCATTATATGGGACATAGTTAAAAAGGTAAATGCACAATGATATATAAAATAATGTAAACATTTAAACATATAAATAAATACAAAAGCTGTGATAGATGCAATGAAGGAAATGACTATGTATTTTGATAGATTGTAACTGGTTGCAAAGTGGTTGGAATAGGCCTCAGTGAGAAGGCCTTTTGTCAGAGATCTAAAAGGACAGATAGATTAGTAATTAGAAGTGAGTGGATGGAGCATATCAAGCCCAGGAATGTGACTAAGGCAAGGAAAAATGGCAGGGAAGTATAGATATATTAAAGGAACAAAATATATCCAACATTGCTAGAGTATAATAAATATGAAGTAAGAAAGAGAGATAGTCAAGGACCAGCCTGTCATGCTCCAAAGGGCAAATTCTTCCACCTCTATTAAGTTCATGTCATTTTCCCGACAGAGCAATAAAATAACACTAAACACTCTACTGCATTTAGTGGTACTTGCCATTATCTCAACATTGCATTCAGGTCTCGGTCCTGGTTAGTCTTACCTAACTACATTCACTCTCTTGGTGAATTCATCTAGACTCAAGGTTTTAAATACTATATATATCCTAATGACTTTTCCAATGTTTCCTATGGCATGAACCTGTTCCCAGAATTCCAGAACTGTATATCCAATAGGTACTGAACATCTTTACTTGAATATTTAATAAGCTTCTCAAATACAACTTGACCAAAAGTGAACACCACCTGCAGACTTCCTATCAGGTCTAGAATTTTCTTTAACCTCATTTACAAGCTAAGAAGTTAACTTGTACTCTTCCGTGGATGCTGTCAGAAGACCTGAAACTCCTGAGTCAGAGACAAAGGACTTTATTACTTATGACACCACGAACAGCAGTAGATCAATAAATTTGTGTGGTTTCCCCTTGCCCCCAAGTCCCATGATGTACAGATGGATGCTTCTTCACTTGCAGCGGATTTTTGTTGCTGCTGAAGAACATTGACTTTGCACAATCCACTGTTTGTATAGCTTTCAGGTAGGCAAGTTTGTTCTTTGTTCCTGAAAGGAAACATTACCTCATCTTTCGAGGCTGCACTCTGTAAACTCGAACTTGACAAATAGCCCAGCAGTCAAGGTCTTATATTCTTGCCATAACTGACAAGATAAAGTAATAACTCAAGAAATATAAGAGTACAGTCTCACCCAATACTTCTGTAAAATGGATGTGAGGTGGTTGGTGACATGGAGTCAAGTAGAGAAGGGCATAGGGCTACAGGCTGCTACTATAGCCCTTTACAATATGGGTAGTTTTGTGTCACTGTGCTCAGTTCAAAAATTTCAGCAGTGAACTTGGCTGGACTTAATTCTTCATTCTCAACCTCCTTGGTAGGCTGAGGGCTGCCTGGTATGGCTGAGGGCTGCCTGGTATGGTATGGTTCCTGCCTAGGAACCTGGGTGAAAGTCTAGGTGGCCCCCAGCTTCTTCCCCCATGCACATCCCATAGTTGCTAAATTCCCTCTAAATGCAGATGTTTCCTTGAGGTTCACCTCACCTCATCTAAGAGAAAAGAAGGATGGACACCATTAACTGGGACATTGTCCCAAGAATACAGACCTTCCTACTCACACCTTACTTGGTCTTTGGGCAGCCTCTCACAATGGGTGGCCACACATCTGGGCAAAGAATGGCAGCTCATCACTGCTTCCCCATTCCAGTCAATTACAAAATCAGGTTTTTGCATTCTCTCTTCTTCTGAAAAATCAAACTCTATAGATCCCTTTTCTGCTGTCCCTCTTAAGATTATCTTGTGAACAAAGGCATACTTCATGTTACCAATACATTAGAGGGCTCCATACCCACCTCCACCGTCAAATCATGTGACAGTGCCCAAGATAGGGGTGCCTGCATAGGCTTAACCCATCTGGCTATCCACTGAGAAGTGCAGGTCCCCAGCGCTGCTTCTGATCATGGCTGTCCCAGGCATAGCCTGGCCCAATTTGTGCTTTCTGTAGCTCCCTCTTACTCAAGACACTACCATTTTTACTGTCCCTGACCCCAGCTTGTATAATAAAATGGGATTTCTACTTTCCTCATGCCGTAGTTTTCCCATGATACTATAGCTAGCTTTCTAATAGACTTGTGTAATTTACTTATTTATTTTGTTTATAGTCCATCTCCCTCCACTAGAATCTAAGCTCTCTGGGGGAAAATATTTTTGTACTTTTTATTCACTCATATTCCCAGCACCTAGGACAGTGCCTCAAACACAATCAATACTCTAATTACAGTTTATCGAATAGATGAATATATGTGATTATTAATTTGTTCACCTGCTATCTTCACTACTAGAACTTAATCTCTGTTAGAATAGGTACTTGGGTGATCTTATTTACTGCTGTATGCTCCATGTCTAAAAGTGGCAAATTATTGGCATTTTACAAACTCATGCTGAATAAACGTATTGAATGGACAAATGAAGTAACTTCTGACTAATTTCTCTACATAATGAAATAAAATGGTTAACTTTTATTGAGACATTTTGCATATCACTATAAAAATTAAGTTTATTTTGGAAGATTTGACTCATTTATTGATTCAATAAGGATTTATTAAATATTTATTATTTGCAGGACCTATATTAAGTGTTCCTCTCTCACAGTTCTTAGTGAAGTATGTTAAAACTAATTCAAAGAATGCCAGTTGAATGTGGCAGAGATCACTGACTACTTGCCAAAACCTATATTTCCTCCTTCTTCAGCTAGCAGACTCTGCTCTCTAGCTCTCCAGCAATGAGGTGTGGCACTGGAAGTATATTTTGACCAGGGGAAGGTGGGCCTAAGGAATATGTGCACCAATAGGTTTGGCCCAGAAAAACCTCCCATATGCAATCCCAAGTGTTCTTTTAGCCCTCTGACTTCCAGGAAATCAGCAATCTCCAGAGCAATTTTGGGAGCTTCACCTAGAAAATGAGAGAGCCTCAGTCAGATTTGGTCCCTGAATGATTACATAAACGGGATTTGCTTGGCCAAACTCTGCCCCTCATAGAACTGTTCTTAGAACTTTTGATTCAAGCAATTAGATATTTTTGCAGCCATTTTGTAAATCAATTAGTGTGTTTTACTTCATTGAAGAAACTGATTTGTGTTTATTTGCTGAAAAAAAAATCTAATACTTTTAGGAATAATTTTATTTCTAAATAAAAGAGTAGCAACTCAACATTTGATATCTCTTGTTTTCCAAGGTTGTAATAAGGGTGAATGCATTAAGTATAATAAAACATATTATATTGGATTTGCCTCCACAAGTTATTTATTCTCATCACAGTAACTCTTCTCTAAAATTTCACTCATTTTTTTTCTGTCTCCAGAGGTTGAGTCACCCACACTGGGGAAATTTTTGTTGCCTCCATCATGTACTGATCCTTACTTTCTTCCTCTCTACTTCTGATAACCTTAGATAATATTTCCTGGAGAGGTTTCCACAGTTCCCAACCTTGTGAAAGATTCTACACAGCATCTCTGCCATCTGCATTGAAGACTTTCCATCAGGTATATCCAGGTGTTCCTGGAACTCTGATGACAAATATGTCAACATTCACAGTATGTTCTGAGGGAAACAAGCACACTGTGGTTGGTAGATGTCAGGTGTCAGGAGAAGGTTTATCACTTTTGCTTCCTTTTCTGTTGCTCCATAGTTCAGAGCAAAACAATTTATAAATCTTTCCTTGACATTGTTTCCTCTCCCTAACTCCGCCCTGCCAGGCTTGGTCCCAAAAGTGATGGCCATTTCTTCGGGAGTATAGCTAGGGACAATTAAATACAATGCTCTACTCCCAATCCCCTTTCACTCTGATAATCAAGGCACTGATACTTGCCAAATTCTCTATATGCATTTCTTTTTGCCTCCTGAGAATCTACTCCTCAGCCTCATGCAAATATATTTTTGATGAAACAGACACACAAGTTTACCACAAAAGAACAAAATTTGACTCTCTAACTGAATAGAGCTCAAGGCTCCAGCTTAGCCTTCTTATGTAAATTAGCAACTGAATTATGGCCAACACCTTGCTTGTCTCTGGAACATATGCCAGCCAAATAATATGAAAAGGAATTTATAGATAAAGAATGAGCAGTAAAAGATTTGAGCTTTCAATATTTGTTTAGGTATCTTAGATCAGTTGTTTGTGGGTCTGTGTGTGTGTGTGTGTATGTTTCTTCAGTCCTACTGGAAATAATACTATCTACTTCAATTTACTTTGCAGATTCTTTAAAAAGTTATTCATTTAATCATAAATATATAGCCCTATATAGCCCCTATATATAGGGTTATATATAACCCTAACCCTAACCCTCACCCTCACCCTAACCCTAACTCTTTTCATTTTAATAAAGAAGACATGGTAAAATAAAATTTCCATTAACCCTTTTTAGATATAGATTCAATGTGATGTATAGGAAGCAAATATGAATTTTTTAATCAGCCATGTGGCCCAGGTGAAGTTAATAGTGCAAGCCATGTAGCACAGAAGAACTATAAATATGTTCATATAAATTACCTGTTATTAATATATAGCCTTTTTTGATTTAGTTTCTTAGTTATTATATAAGGATATTAGTATTTTTTGCAATGATATTATACAGCTTAGACACAATGTATGCAAAATGAAATCTTATTAGGTAATCAATAAATAAAACTTCTTTTAGAAGAAATTTGGACTCTGGGGAAATAATTTAATCCCTTCAATTGCTAATTGGCCCCTCTTTAAAATGGGGAGAACAATGCAACCTAGCTTATGTGGTTGAAATAATGTATGCAATCCAATATACCAGTTGAATAGTAAGCAATTAAATTAAATAATCATTACTATTGCTAGAAATTAGATTACTTTCAGACATATTAAAAGTCTGTTACCTTCAGCCTTAAGCATTTTTGTATATTTTTCCTCTTTTCTATTTTTAAAATAAGAACTACTCATTAAAGTGCCTGGATCTCTGAGTATTTTCATTATTTTTATTTATTTAATATTTATTTTGAAATAATTTTAGATTTATAGAAAAGTATCTAAATTAATAGAGCTCCAGTATATCATTTACCCATATTTCCCTATAGAAAAATGGAACATTAACAAAACCAGAAAATTAAGTATACTTTCATTAACTAATCTAGAAGTCAGATTTGAACTTCATTTGTTTTCACACTAAAGTATTTTTTCTGTATCCAACCCAGGATCACATATTGCATTTGTCATTTTTCCTTAGTTTCCTCCAATATATAAGAGTTTCTCAGTCTTTTTTTGTCTTGCATGACCTTAACACGTGTAATGAGAACTGGTTAGGTATTTTGTATAATGTCATCCGTTTTGGGTTTGCATGATATTTTTCATGATTAAATTTAGTTTCTTTATTTTCTGCAAAAATGCCACTGAAATGTTTTACCCTTTTTATTGCATCATATCAGTAGAAACCTCATGTCGCTCTGTCTTTAAACTGGTGATGTTAACTTCAATCAATTGGTCGATGTGGTGTCTGCCAACTTTCTCCACTGTGAAATTGTCAGTTTTTTCTTTGTAATTAATAGGCAGTGTGCATAGAGTTACATCATGACAATGCAAATATTCTGTTCTCCATTATACTTTTGCTCACTAATTTTAGTTACCATTGATGATTCTTGCTGCAACTATTAAACCATGATATATGTCCAAGGGTATCTATTTCCTTCATTCCTTCCATATTACTTAATTGTAATTCTATTGTAAAGAAGTGCTATTGTTAATTCCTTGCCATTTATTTATTTATTTATTCATTTATTTATTCCTATCAGTATAGATTCAAAAATATTTATTTTATGGGCTATAAGCCAATACCATCATTATTTATTTTGTTGTTCAAATTCTTCCAGCCGAGGTTATTGCGATTTTAAATTGGGTCCTTTGTCCTTTTTTCATGTCCCCATCATGGTTTGAACACTTTATTACTTTCTCGCACCACAAGAGGTTCCAGGTTCGGCTCATTTTACACTTTCCTTCCTAATCCATTTCTCCAAAGAAGACCCCACCTTATTTGTTTGTTTGTTTGTTTATACATGGAGAATAAGGATGAGGCAAAAATGGAGGACTACAAGCCACCTGCACATGCTGCTTTCGAGGAAAGGATCGAAAGTTGCAAGCAGATTCCCATCTACAGATGGGCCTTCTCAAAGAGAGCATTTTTAGTCTTCTTAACGAAAGATCTGCCAACCAATAATTTTGTTTCTTATAAAACTAATTTTCATAAATGATGGAGAAATAAAGAATTTTCCAAACAAGCAAACATTAAGAGAATTTGTCACTACTAGACTTGCCATACAGGAAATACTCGAAAATGCACTATACATGGAGAAATGCAATAGATACCCACCAGTAATAAAAACACCCAAAAGCTGAAGCTCACAGCTCTTATAAAATAATAACAAGAGAGAAAACAAAACAAGTGATCCTCTAACATGATGAACATAACAATATCCCACATACCAATTCTAACACTGAACATGAACATTCTTAATGTCCGACTTAAAAGACAGACTGACAGAATGGATGAAAAAATACAGTCAAATATATACTGTTTCCAAGAAAACCCATTTAACATGCAAGTACTTGCACAGACTCAAGGTAAGGAGATGGAAAAAATATCCCACGCAAATGGAAACCAAAAGCAAACAGGTGTAGCCATTCTCATATCAGATACAATAGACTTTAAATCAACAATGGTAAAAAAGACAAAAAATGGTCATTATATAATGGTAAAGGAAGCAATTCAACAAGAAGACATAACAATCCTAAATATATATGTACCTAACACAGGAGCTCCCAGATTCATAAAACAAATTCTACTAGATCTAAGCAAAGAAATAACCGGTAGCACCATAATTGCAAGGAAATTCAACACTCCACTGATGGAACTGTATGAATAATGGAAGAAGAAAATCAGTAAAGAAACATTGGACTTAAATGGGATTCCAAAACAAATGGATCTCACAGAGATGCATAGAACGTTCTGCCCCAAAATAGCTGAATATAAAACCTTCCCATCAGCAAATGAGACAATTTCCAAGATTGATCATATCTTAGGCCATGAAACAAGTCTCAGCAAATTCAAAAAAATCAAAATCATACCATGTAACTTCTCAAACCACTGTGGAATAAAACTAGAAATCAATTCCAAGAGTAATTCTCAAATCTACACACAGTCATTGAGATTAAACAACTTGCCTCTGAACCATCCTTGCATCAATGATGAAATTAAAATTGTATTCAAGATTCCTCAAACTGAATGACAAAGGGTGCACAAACTTTCAAAATCTATGGGATACAGTAGGAGCGGTGGTACGGGGAAAGTTTATAGCCTTAAAAGACTACCTACATCAAAAAGACAGAAAGATCACGAATAACAACCTAATATCATATCTCGAGGAACTAGAACAGTAAGGTCAAACCAAACTCAAAGGCAGCATAAAAAAAGAAATAACAAAGCTCAGAGCAGAACTAAACAAAATGGAAACAAAAATACAATACATACAAAGGATCAACAAAACAAAACGTTGGTTCTTTGAAAAGATAAACAAAATAAATTGACCACTAGCCAGATTAACTAGAAGTAGAAGAGAAAGAACCCAAATAAGCTTAATCAGAAATGAAAAAGGAGACATTACAACCAATACCATAGACATACAAAATACCATCCGTGAATACTATGAAAACCTCTATGCACACAAACTAGAAAACCTAGAGGACTGGATAAATTTCTGGAAACACACAATCTACCAAGCCTGAGTCAGGAAGAAAAGGAAATTCAGAATACACCAATAATGAGCAGTGAGAGAAGCAGTAATAAAAATCTCTCAACAAAAAAAGGCCCAGACCACATGGATTCACAGTCAAATCTACCAGACCTTCAAAAAGAACTGGTACCTATCCTACAGAAATTATTTCATAACATAAAGAATGAGGGAATCCTCTCTAATTCATTCTATAAAGCTAGTATCACCTTGATATCAAAGCCAGGAAAGGACACAACAAAAACGAAAACTACAGGCCAATATCTCTTATGAGCACAGATATTAAAATCCTGAACAAAATACTAGCAAACCAAATGCAAAATCACATCAAAAAGATAATTCACCATGATCAAGTGGGTTTCATCCCACATCAGTAAACATGATTCATCACATAGATAACAGCAAAAACAAAGATGGTGTGATTACCTCGATAGGTGCAGAAAAAACATTTGACAAAATCCAGTATCCTTTCATGATAAAACCCCCCAACATTCTAGGCATAGAAGGAATATATATAAAAATTATAAAAGCCATATATGACAATCCCACAGTCAACATTATACTGAATGGGGAAAAATTGAAAGCATTCCCCTAAGAACTGGAATAAGACAAGGATACACACTGTTATCACTAGGACTTCACTGTTGGAAGTCCTAGTCAGAGAAATCAGGCAAGAGATATACAGATCAGGAAGGACGAGGTCAAACTATCTGTGTTTGCTAACAATATGACCTTGTATCTAGAAAACTCTAACGACTCCACCAAAAGACTCTAGAATTGACAAATAAATTCAGCAAAGTCTCATGTTACAGAATCAATGTACACAAATCAGTAGCATGTCTGTATAGTAATAACAGTCAAGCTGAGAGTCAAATCAAGGATTCAACACCATTTACTATAACTACAAATTAAATAAAATATCTAGGAATGTACTTAACCAAGGAGGTGAAAGATCTCTATTAGAAGAACTAATAAACACTTATGAAAGAAATCAGAGATGACATAAACAAATGGAAAAATATCCATTACTCATGAAATGGAAGAATCAGTATCATTAAAGTGTCCATATAGCCCAAAGTTATTTACAGGTTCAACATAATCCCCATCAAAATACCAATATCATATTCCATAGTTCTAGGAAAAATAATTCTAAGCTTCATTTGGAACCAAAAAAGAGCCAGAATAGCCAAAGCAATCTTAAGCAAAAAGAACAAATCTGGAGGCATCACATTACCTGACTTCAAATTATACTACAAGGCTATAGTAACATAAACAACATGGTATTGTAATAAAATAGAGAACCCAGAAATGAAACCATATAGCTATGATCTTCAAGAAAGCAGACAACGTACAATGAGGAAAGGAAGCCCTATTCAATAAATGGTGCTAGGAAAATTGGATAGCCAAATGCAGAAGAATGAAACAGGACCCCTGTTTCATATATACATATA
>NW_012152630.1:363439-370387 GCF_000956105.1 Propithecus coquereli | reverse complement strand
AGAGAGTTTACTCTTCAGCCATAGAAAGAAATGAATTGATGTCTTTTGCAGCAACCTGGATGGAACTGTAGACCATTATCCTAAGTGAAGTATCTCAGAAACGGAAAAATGAACACCACATGTTCTCACTAACAAATGGGAGCTAAATGATGGGTACACAAAGAGATGTAATGGGCGTTGGAAACCTATAGGATACCATGAACAATATTCTGGTGATGAGCACACAAAAAACCCTGACTTAAGCATTATATTAATACAAGGTCTCTATATATCAAAAACATTTGTACCCCCTTAATACCTTGAAATTTAAAAAAGAAGAAGAAAGCACTTAGAGACTAAGATTTGGTAACTAAGTGTGCTCATTGCTACTGGGACAACGATATTATTAGGCTCTTTCAATAGAGAAAGCTAAGAAATTATATATATATATATATAATATATGCACACTAATGCATGCATACACATATTTTGTACATATAAACACTGATGCATGCATACACACATTTTGTACATATGTACACTGATGTATGTATACAAACATCAGTATTTATTTCTTTATGATTTATCTGTATATATATTAAAAATCCATAACTTTATATGATATCGATTCCAATCCAACACCATAGGATTTATTCTAGATTTCCTCCTGTCCACATTGTTACTTCTTTAAATGACAAAGAGAAACCTGGATCACATTGTCCATAACATATTTGCTTATTTGTTCAATTCTAGCATACACAAAAGTAGTTTCAGACTTTATAACCCCTGCTTTGGTGAAAAACAGTGTTATTAACTAGAGTACAATGTTTGTGATTCTTCTATTTTACCTCAACTTTTCGGTACGCTGTCACAATACTGCCTTCCAAAGTTACGTAAGTTGGTTCTTTACTTTTCCACTCTTTTACTGGAAAAAGAGGGTATGTTGTCCATTTGTAACTAAATTAGGTTCACTAATTGCTGCTTGTATTCCATGTTTGGTTTCCCTCACATTCTGATGAATTTTAATCTATATTTTGGGTATGTTAATGTTACCATGAAGCTTAGTTTCAGGTCTATCAAAAAGGGTATCCCAAAAGGTGTCACTTCCTTCTCATCTACACCACTCCATTTCTTTTTATTTTTTTATTTTTTAGAGACATGATCTCTGTCTCTCTGTCACCTGGGCTAGAGTGCAGTGGTGTGCAAGCTCATTGTAGCCTGAAACTCCTGGGCTCAGGTGATCTTCCTTTTCTCAGCCTCCCAAGTAGCTAGGATTACAGGCCCACACCACCACGCTCAGTTAATTTTTCTTTTTTTTTTTTTTTTGAGGCGGTGGTCTCATTATGTTGCCCAGGCTGGTCTCAAATTCCTGGCCTCAAGCGATCTTCCTGCCTCAGCCGCCCAATGTGCTGAGATTACAGGTGCATGTTACCTCATCTGGCCATGTCCCATTCCATTTCTATTCTCCCATTCTCTCTACCTTGTTTTCACCCTCTTCCTGTAATCTTAGTTTCTGGGAATCATTCTTGTATTAATTCTCTATAAATGAATATGTGCATGTATATTTTCTTATATTCCTATTTTTCTATCATGAAGCATATTATATATACTGTGTTACACTTTGCTGTTTTTGCTTAGCAGTATATTATAGAAATCATTCCATATTCATTCATAGAAACATATCCCCTTTTTGGTAGTTGCATTGTAGTTGATTAAGTGTATATGTTCACTTACCCACACTTACGTATGGATATTTAGGTTGTATCCAATATTTTACAATTGCAAAAAATGCTAAAATGAATAACTCTGTGCACATATATTTTTATATTATAGTCAATAGAATAAAATACAATTAGATCACTTTTTCTGAGACATCAATATGTAAATTACTACAAATATAGCTCAGGGTCACTAAGTTTGGATATTCATAATTTCCTTTTTTCTAAATTTTAATGCATAAATTTTTAAGGAAATATAGGAACTTGATTTAAAAAAAAGACAATTCACATAAACACTCTGGTAATTCATCCAATATGTTAATTTTTTATCACAGTAGCAATATGCCTATCATTAGTTCAGGAAGAGAGCAAGGAATATCTCCCTGTGTGCACATGGAAACTCCATCTAATGTCAGTTGATTTATACCATCATTGTTTTTCTCCATTCCCTATGTTTCAATAGAACATCATATTCCTTAGTTCTTGTAATATGTACAGTAGTAAATAGATACGCATGCTTTTTTTAAGCAGCATGGCTTAACACAGAAAATAATACATCTATTACTACTACTACTTTTACCTCTACTAATATTAATAATAAGTCCTATATATATTAATTCATTTAATCCGTAGCAACCCTATAAGGGAGGTACTATTATCAACCCTATTTTGAAGAGTAAAAAGAAAAAGCAGCAGCAGCAGCAAACGGAGGCACAGAGAGTTTAATCCAATTCCAAAAATCGCATGGCTAGTAAATGGAGTGGAATTTGAATCCCGACAGGCTGTTTGTTTTCTGAATCTACCATATATTGAGGGAAAGTCACGTACACTGACAAATTGAAAATGACGAGGGCAAACATTTTGTCTCTGTATATTTTCTGGGAGCTCACTAGACATTAGCTGCTGGGTCCAAATCATACCTGTCAATACCCATAACTCTGACATCTCTATGGAAAGGCACTTGATTGTCACCACTGCCCCAAATTATCCAACTCTTAAGCACAGGAAAGGTGTGGCCCCAGGGCTTTCACAGTCCACAAACTCCATTCTGAATCCCTAAACTGGCATGGTGATTTCTAAGGCATTATACATTGATTATAATCACCTTCCTTTACATTTTTTATCACTTTTTGGTACACAAATGGTTTATGTACACAGTATTTTACATGATTTTAAGAGTCTATGAGAAAGGTAGTCCAGTCCAAGTTAATGTAGCTGCTTTTTACTCATGAGAACTCTGAATCTTATAAAGATGTCACAAAATCCTTGTGGTCAAGGGAAAATAAATTGCGATCCTAAAATTGAAACCCTGGATTGATAGTGGAAATCCCAAAATTGAAATTCATTGCATTCCATGTTTTTAAGGAGTCTTATATCTTCCATATTTTTAAGAAAAAAGAATATTATTATATGTGCTTTTATTATTTGGACTGAAAACACCTGCAGAATACTGGCTGCTACTAAAACACCTCAAATAAGAATCAAAAGATCCATTTCTAGTCCTGATTTCACTAATTACCAGCTATGTGACATTTAGAAATCCATTTATACTTTAGTGACTGTTAATTGGAGGTTTGTCTAGCATACATACTTTTTTTTTTTTTTTTTAGCATACATACTTTTTTAGAGATGCACAGTTAACTGAGAGACCCATAAAGAACAGTTGTTCAGATTGCAGTCAATTGCCTTTCCGGAAACTCCCGGGGAGCGGGGGAATCCATATAAGGATTAACCATCTCGTCCAAAAGATATCTAAGTGTATGGACTTAAATAGCACTTTAATTTACATATTTTTTCTCATAGTGTTTGTCTCATCTTTGGCTGATTGTAAATTTGTGCTTGGAGAAAAAAGGTGCTAATTATTAGGCTCTTAATTTATTCTGCTAGTCACTTATGCTCTCTTTCATCTGGCTAACTTGTAATGAGTGGATGCCCTAATCTCGTCATTCATATAGTTTTCTTGTTGGCAGGAATGAAAAAAGAAGAAGAAGAAGAAAAGCAGAAGGAGCAATTTGTAGAGAATAATATAATAAAGTCCTCTGGTCCCCCTGGAAGGAAATTTTTTGTTAATACGACCTTACATTGTCCCACTGAATAACGCAAAATTTGTTTGGTTGTACCCTGCAGGGCTCCCAGGCCTAGAAGTCAGGAGCAGCAGCAGTACTGAGTTGGCACAAAGTAGCAAAAATGTCATTTTTTAATTATGTGGTTCTGAGGGGAATCTATTATCCACCGCTGAGATGCTGAAATCAGACAATTTATCTCCAAGGCAGCTCTGTCTGCAATCTAGAATATATATCTCATATCACTGCAGGAAATAGGACGAAAGGATGTTTTTATTTCTGGTGCCTTATGTTTATAAATTTATTCTTTTAAATTTTGCCAGTGAAAGGGAATGACACTCTAACATATTGCTTGGGTCCCCTCTGCCTTCTTCTCCTTTCCGAAAGGTGTTCAAATGACCCAGGCTCTGTTTTCCTAAATTGGCATCAAGCCTTCTAGGTCTTGAGTTCAAGAAGTCTGCACGGCCTCCAAATCATCTTCCAGATGCCCATTGCCAAAGTGAACAGAAACAAATCCTTAAGAAGGGCCAAGAAAACCAGATACATCCACCTAAATTAATATAAATTTAAGTTGCTCTTTTGCATTTCAAAGGAAATGCTGGAAGCTAATTGAAACGTATCCTTTCTTTTTCTCTATAAGCTATTTTCATTTAAATGTAAACTAATACTTATACCTACCAGCTTGTTCATAATGGTTCTGCATTACTTCTGATTTTTTTCCCTTAAGGTATCAACGCAAATGAAAGAATTGAGTTTATATTTGTCTTCTCCCCCAACCTCCCTTCTTTAAAAAATCTGCCACATTCATTAAATTCTCTACTCTGTGTGCATCAGGGCTCGAAGCAATTCAGACCTATTAACCATCAGGTACAAGCTAAATGCTTTTAAAACAAACGTGAGGAGTTTATTTTAAATGAATGCATGCTTTCTCTATTCTGTAATAGCATCAGGAAATTTGATCAAACTTGGCACGCAGAATGACAATAGCTGCACTGCCCTCTAGTGGAGAATTTTAGTTATAGCGAGATAAATGAAGAGGATTTTTTCGGTTCTGTTTTATGGGTGGGTGGGTGTGTGTGTGTGTGTGTTTTATTCTGAAATACAAAGTTTTCAAAGACTGTGCGTTGTTCTCCTAACGCCAAAAGCATATCACTAAGGTATTTTCCGCTCTTTTTCCAGCAACAAGAGTCATGGGAAAATGTGATGATCTTTACTATGGACTTCATTGCTATAAATATTAGAATGTGAACATTCTAATCACAGTTTTCGCCCACTCTGGATATTCTTTTATAGGCACATGCAACTCAGTTTAGAGAAGAAATATATTTCAACGCAGTGTCATTCACACTAGCATGTTAGTAAAATAACTCAAATCAAACCGAAAGGAAATAAAATTTGGAAAGAATTGTCAATAGGTAATACGCAGTTATTTATCGTTTAAAAATGGCAATTTATACTATCAGAAATGTTAGATTCACTTAGGGATTCTATTCTGAATTCATCAAAGCAAGCATTTTCTGAAACCTCTTCCAGACTGGCATGCAATATTTGAAATTTTTTTTTATTCAGTATAAACACACACACACTGGGGCTTGGGGTAGGGAGGGAGAGGGGAGCCTATTGGGAACTGGAATTTATTTTGTAGCTTCTGCAAGAACATTGACTCATAAATACACAAACATCAAAGAATCTCACCTCCAGACCTATCTTTAATTTATGCATATCACCCTAATTTGTAGATTCTTACACACTCCTTGCTGTTCAGCTGGATGGGTGATATCTCAGTCTTATCAGTTCCCATTTCCTAGACTTCCACGCAGGTAAGAAGACACTCAATGTGTTTTTCTGACCAACTGGGCAGCAAGAAGGGCCAGGTCCAGAATCAGATCTCATGTGTTCAAATCCTATATCTAGCACAAGTGCTGGTATTTCTAGTGAGTTACATCACTTTCTGAGCTTCAGTGCCCCATCTCTGAAAGGCAGATAATAACAACTACCTCAAAGATTGGTGCAAAAAGTAAATGAACTAGGACATAGATGCCAATCAGCATAGTAGCTAGTATATAGGAAAATGCTACCTCAGAAGAGTTATTATCCGTTTAAATACCGTTCAAACTTTGAAGCATGAATCAAGATGACCAATTTCCACTGCCAATAGGGATAAAATACCCAAAGTTGATAGCAAGGGCAGGGGCAGGAGGGATTGTAGAAATTGAAGTCACTTGTGTGACTAGGAATAACATTAATATTCCCTGAAATGCTCTTGGCTACAATTACTAACCATAGCAAAACAAGGTAGCTACAGAATGTCACATGTAAGGCACATTGCAAGTGGCAAGAATTCCTCCAGGAAAACTCTCTGAAATATATTAATGGGTAGGAAAAGAAGTCCACACATTAGGGAATTGACTGGCTCTGTCTGCATCCCCACAGGTTCTCTTCTTGGAGTCTTAGAACAGGCAGGTGGAGAGGAAAAGGCCTTTTCTTCTATGTTTCCTCCAATACATCCAATAAAACACTCCGATTTATTAGGGCATTAATGCTAAAAGACCACTTTATAGACTAGAAAAAGAATGAGATGCCATGGCTCTCAGTATTGGCTCTGGCCTTAGCTACTAGATCTTACAAAAAAACAAAAAACAAAAAAAAACCTTTTAATTCTCGGGCTATAAGTATTCAACTTTAAGGAAAAAAATAAATATCTCCTAGTTAGAGATTACATAAATGATCCCATCCATCATTTGGTTATGTTTTAACTGATGAAATAAAAACCTGATTCAGAAGCCTGATTCTATCCAATAATCCAAATTTATAAATACACACACACACACACGTACGTATGTATAGAGAGAGAGCACACACCCTTCAAGGGGAAAATAAAGAAACTTAGTCCAAAGGTAACAAAAGTATTCAGGGTATTGTCAATATAATAAAAGTTAAGATAACAAAATTTTGAGAGATTATTATTTTTGACAACAGTATTGGTTATCCTGACATTAAGCTGTTTATGACACATTCAACTGAATTAAATATGAATAACAAAATTATTTCTCTTACCAAAATCCATTGTGTACCTAAGGGCATTTGACTTTTAGGCTAAGGGATAAAGTTCAGTGTATTAAATCGTGCCCAATATTTTCTTTAATTTTTACTCTATTTGACTCATGTCCAGCAAGTATTTTTACCTT
>NW_012152630.1:359857-361349 GCF_000956105.1 Propithecus coquereli | reverse complement strand
AAAAAAAAAGGCAGAAATTCTTCCAGAATGTATTATAAATTCATAATATGTTGCTTAAGAGAAATTAAAATGAATTAGAATATGAATCTGTACTTGTCAGTCAATGAGGATAATTTTTAAAAGGCAGCCAAGCCTTCCACAGAATGTGATCCATTGAAGACTAAAGTAGATAAATAATAGACATGACCCTGTAGAGTATGTTTTATATCTTCTGGCACTCTTAATACACTCATTCATGTCATTCATCCAATCTTCTATTCAACAAATAATTGCTGAACATCTACTATGTGTTCTAGGCACAGCAGATACAGTAGTAAAAAAAAAAAAGACAAAATGTTTGCCTTCATAGATTTTATATTCTAGTGGAGGAAGGTGGAAGATATCCATAAATTAAAAAAAATACTTTCAGTTACAACTACAAAGAAATAAAGCACAACAATGAAACAGCAAGTGACTGGGTGTATAGAGGACTACACTAATGTGGTTACAGAACATTTTCCTGAAGAGGTCAAACTTGAACTGAGATCTAATTGATGAAAAGAAGGCATCCAGACAAAGATTCCAAATAAGTGGCTTCTTGGAGGTGAAAGAAAAGCCAACAATTTAAAAAGTCCTTAGATAATAATGCAGCTGTCATATTCAAGTGACAGGGAACAACAAAAAAAAAGTCAGAGTGTCTGGAACCAGGAAGATGTGGATGAATTATATGGGCTCAGATCAGATATAGGGAAGGGCCAGATTTCAAAGGCCTTGTGAGTTATTGTAAAGATTCTGAATTCAGTTCACAGTGTAATTGGAAGCCATTAAAAGTTTTAAATATGATTGTAATAGGATTTGATTAGGCTTTGAGAAGATCATGTGGATGTAATTTGGAGAATGGATAGAATGGGCACAGAGGAAGAGGTAGGAGTGAAGTAAATAAAAAATTGGGCCCAGGCACAGGGGCTCATGCCTGTAATGCCAGCACTTTGGGACACCGAAGTGGAAAGATTGCTTCAGGCCAGCAGTTAGAGACCAGCCAGGGCAACATAGCAAGATCCCATTGCTAAAAAAAAAAAAAAAAATAGCCAGGTGTGGTAATGCATTCCTACAGTCCCAGATAATTGGGAGGCTGAGGTTGGAAGATTGCTGAGCCCAGTAGTTCAAGGCTACTGTGAGATAGGATCACACCACTGCACTCTGCCTGGGTGACAGAGTGAGATGCTATCTCAAAATATAAATAAATAGACAGATAAAATTTGGGAGGTTGTGAAGTAGTCTAGTCAAGAGGTGATGGTGGTATGCTCTAGAGTCTTATCATTGAAGATGTTGAGAAGCTCTCTGATTTGAGATTAATATTGGAGTTAGAAATTACATATTTTCTAATAGATTACACATGGAATGTAATAGAAAAAGAAAAAAAATTCATCCCCTTTAGAGTTCTGATTTTAGCAAAAGGAAAAGTGGTGCCATTTATTGAGATGGGGAAAATGAATGGAGAAAAAGTTAAAAG
>NW_012152630.1:356004-357442 GCF_000956105.1 Propithecus coquereli | reverse complement strand
TTGTCTCTAGTTTATCTTCCATGGATATGTGATGCTTGAAATAATATTCCATGTACATTTTATAATTTGTTGACTCATACAGAGGTCTAACTCAAAGTGTGTCTATTTAAATGAATGAAAGATCATTAACTGAGATCTATGGTTGAAACTGTATTTCTTTACAACATAATGCAAATATATCTGAGAGGGATAACCACCTTGAAAACTTTTATGTAGGGATAGAAATGTATTTAAATGCAAAAGTCTAGGTTGAATAAAATCTAATTTACTTTTTAAAAGGTCCCTGAATTGTGTCATGAAAATTAATATCCCATGGAAATTAAAAGTTCCAAGCATCTGAATGTTCTTCACTTGTTTATATTAATCTCTATTTTAATGGGAGGACTGGTTTGCAATTTTATTTCTTCTCAGTATCTGTGCTCATTTTTGATGTACTGTGTAATGCAAGACTTTAAAACATGTAACTGTGATTCATATCAAATCTAGTGATCACAATAGGGATCATAACTTTCCCTTATAATGTCCAGTCACCACTGCTATTTTGTCATATCATGCCCTTTTTCAAGTATGATGAATCATCCTCCAGATTTTTATCCTATTAGGAAAATTACTGCAAGGCCCAATGCATGCTCTAGGTAACACTAGAATTAGTTATTCTAGTTCATGATGTAAAACAGAAAGCACTATGTAAACCCAATACTTTTTTGCCTGTATTTATTTTTTTTGTTTTTACCAAAACAGCCTCATCTACTCCAACCATCAATCTGAAAAGGCATATCCTTTCTGTTGAAATTGCACTGGGAAAATTAATTTTAGCTCCTTTTAAAATTTCAATTATTTCTTTATTTGTGGTGTATTTTCTTCTTTGGTATCTTATTATTAGACTTTATCCTGAGGCAATTTTGCAAAGGGCGGTTCCAAAAAAAGTCCTATAAACAAATAAATAAAATGCTTGAAGATTCACTAGGGTGATTGAGAAAAGTGAGAATTTTAAAAATTCCTAGGATCCATTTCTATTCCCAAAGAAGTGTCTTATTTCTATAGGACTAGTGGCTTTGTTTAACTCCAAAATGATTTCCAGAATGAATTGGATCAATTTTATTTGGGGGAGTAAGAACATAAAGTGACAATAACATTTAGAGCCAGTGCATCTTCACTAATACAAAACTGCGTGGTATTAGCTTTAACAAAAGAAACATCTCTTTAAAAATTTAGAGACGATGAGATGACATAACCTGTCAAAGAAAAAAAGGTGTGTTTTATATATTTTCACTTGGATATCAGTGGGAAGGTTTCTAATCTTTCAGGAGGAGTGATAATCTTGTTACTTGCAGTGATATATTACCCTATTATCAACCTCCCCAGCTATATCTAAGAGCAGTTCCATTGAAACAATTCAACTTTTTAAATTAAGAGTTGATAGTCATATTCCATTGAC
>NW_012152630.1:352231-354013 GCF_000956105.1 Propithecus coquereli | reverse complement strand
AAAAAAAAAAGAAACAAAACAAAACAAAAAAACAAACCTGAATTCCAAGGAACAAATTCTGAAGTTTTAATCTTAGAGGTCTGACATGAGGGCCAGAAAGCCTCTTATTTTTTATAACTTTCTGAATGACACCGACACATCCATAAGTAACAACCACTGGATTTAAAAGTGAGGGACAGAGAGCTGAATCTCTATATTAATAAGGACAACTGCCACAACTTATCAAAATTGATGGCATGATGTCATATAATTGTAATAATGTGAGTTTTTAACAAATGTAGAACAAATTGACAATAAAATTCCTAGTAAAATAAATATATAATTTCAAAAATACAACTTTGAATGCTAGGGCACCCAAAGGGATAACACAGGCAGACAGAGAGAAAGAGAAAGAGGAAACAGTAAAAGATCAGCCTGTATTTGGGATAGTCAGCTGCATATGTCATCTTGGTGAGGCTCCAATTCTCAGTTATTTAATCAAACATTAATGTAGGCATTGCTGTGAAGGTATTTTGTAGATGGGATTAATGTTCACAATCAGTTGGCTTTATGTAAAGGAGTTTATCCTAGAGAATTGGGTAGGCCTTCTACAATCAGTTGAAAGGCTTTAACAGCACAAGTGAGGTTTCTCAGAAGAAAAAGAAATTCCACCTGGGGTCTGAAGCTGCAGCCTGTCCTTCCTGCCAGCCTGCCCTGTGGTTTCTGGAATTGCCTAGTTAGCCCCTACAATCTTATAAATCTCTTAGTATATACCTCCTACTTCTTCTGTTTCTTGGGAGGAACCCTGACTGATACGCCACTATAAGACTGCTCACTCAGCCCTATTCATAGTCTTCATTGGTTTTAAATAAATCAGTTTCCATCAGTTCTCTTCTAGGTATTAGGGGCCCCGAAGTCCTCATTTATACTGGATATGCGGTTGTTCTCCAAAGAGTGACATTTTCATGGAACACCAGGTGAATGATGGCACCTGGAGTTGTACAAAGCTGTGGTATTGCTCCATCCCCCTGGGATTTTGTTTTACGTAATTGTCTGTGGAAAATAAAATGAAAATATTCCTCACCTAGAAGGGAAAATCTAGTTATTCTTAACTGATCACCTCATTTATTTCAGAAATAGTAATGAACACTATGAGGTATACAATCTTGTTCTAGGTATTCTACACAGACAAAAATCCCTGCCTTTATTTAAGTTTACATGTTAGTGATGCATTAGGATGCAGCTGATGAAGTAAATGAGTAAATATTATAAGTATTATAAGTATTATAAGTCCATACATGTTGTGGGGGAAAATAAAGCAGGGAAAAAGTATAGGAAGTTCAGGGGGTAGGACCAGGGTAGGATAGGGTCATAGTGTGCAATTTGAAAGAGAGTAGAGGGAGTGGAGGGTAAGACTTCACTAAGAAGGTGAAATTTGAGCAAAGACATGAAGGAAATGAACACGTGAACTATGTGAAAACCTTCCAGAAGAGAATTACAGGCAGAGGAAACAGCCTCTGGCCAAAAGTTCCGGGGGCATTAGCAGAACAATATGCCCGGGGAAGTAGGTGAGGGAGAAGAGTATCTCCAGACCAAGTGAATATGATAAGGGGTATGGCAATCGTGTAGGGTGCCTTTGTCAGTCAAGGTCAGAACTTTGCTTTCAACCAACAATGGGAGGCAAAATCATCAAAGAGATTTAAGCTGAGCAGGGTCAAGAGTCAAGATCAGATTTAGATTTTAGAAATCTATTGTTGGTGACTCTACTTGGAATAGACAATAGGAGAGCAAGGGTGAAGGAAG
>NW_012152630.1:337480-339241 GCF_000956105.1 Propithecus coquereli | reverse complement strand
ATTTAAATATTGGTAGGAAAGCTACATGGAAAAGAATTGATTTCCTTTTCTCTCCCCCCCTTCCTCCTTCTTTTTCTTCTTCTTCTTGAACTAAGGTTTTGGAGAAAATCCTTAAAATCTGATTTGCCATTGGAAAAAATTTTCTCTTTAAATTTTATGTATGAAAAATATACAGAACACTAAGGTAGAATCCAAATTGGATATCAAAGTATTTCAATTTAACATTTATAAGGTGGCATTTGGTCAATATTAAGCATAGACTCCACTAAATGAATTTATGTACCCTGGGGTAGGTGCCATGTTATTCCCATTGTGGCTACTCTGCTTGATGGCATCAATAGGTCAGGATGAATTTAGAAGGCTCAGCCAGTATGTCCAGTGACCTTGAAGCCAAGAAAGAAATCTGCATGGATAGAACCTATGGATATAGGTCTTGTGAAGCAACAGTCCATCTTGTCAGGAAATACAGAAAAATTTGAGAAAATTAGTGAACATATTGAGGATAATAAAGGACAGCTTTCTCAGTGCTGGAGAAATTATGTACAAATATGAGAAAACAGAAACCCTGTAGTTTCAGACTGGCTTACGCAATATTGATGTGAACTGTTGGTTTTGAATAGATGATAGGGAGAGTATATATACAGAGGGATGTTTGATATATGTGTGGAAATGTGTGTGTGTGTGTGTGTGTGTGTGTGTGTGTGTACATAAATTTTTGGCTTTGGTGACTGTAAGAGCCTAGAGAAAAAAACCCTATTTTTAGTGACTTTGGTTGCTAAAATACTCTTTCTACTAAAAGTAATCAGAGCTCCTTATTGAAATGGATGATTTCAAGATGAAAGCCAGGAAATTTCAAAGATGAACCTAGAATATTTTGTACTAACAAAGTGCTCAAATAATGATGAAGAGTTCTTAAAAGAATGAAGGTAGTTTCTTGAAGATATTTCCACTGGCCAACCTGTAACATTTGAACCTCAAAATAAATATTGATAGTAATATATTATTGCCATAGTCCATACTTACATAAATAAAGTCAATAAATTTATAAAATAAAGGAGAAGAAAGGAAGTCTCTGCCTCACAGTAGAACGTTAACTAATAAATATGGAAGGAATGAAGGAATTAGAATACCATCATTAGTCAACTATCATAGTAATAATTTATACAAGCAAGAATCATCAAGGAATACTAAATCCAGTGGATGAAATATCAAAGAGGAATGGATTATTTACATAGCCTCAAAGCATCTCTTCACAAAAATTCAGAGGCCCAAAACCCTGATGAAATTTACTGGAGTCTGTGTGAAATATGTTGACATATTTCTTCTAACACACAAAAAAATTGCTTTATATTACACAGATAACTGTTAAAAAGAGTCACATGCTTGGTGATCCTTTTTGAATTTTAGAGGCTATATATGCCACACATCCTCAGTTCTGGAAGTTTTTCCTAAATTATTTGTTTGATAATTTCCCTCATTCATCTATTCAATCATTTTGTATTGTTCATTAATTTGGTGTTAGATTTTAATGTTAAGTATTAGACTTTCATTAATTTTCCGTATTTTAATGGGACACCTCCATGCTTGCGTGCTGATCCTTGGTTCTACATCCCATTAATCTACTCTGTCAGTCAGTAAAACTCCAGTCTTCTATCTAATTTGGAGAGAAGTAAGGTGCCCAGATACACCAAGAAAAGTCCTATAAGTTTAACTGCTTGTATGCATATTTTAAAATTATTATGGAAAATCACAAATCTATAA